>NC_041335.1:26766168-26888668 GCF_004354835.1 Perca flavescens
GCTGTACCGGTTAATGTTCTGTGCATTGTCGGACACATGCAGCCACTTTCCTGAGACCGCTTGCGAGACTGACAAGTCCACAGCAGTCCGTGGCGTTTATGTCCGAGCCTGTCTCCACCGGCTCCACCTGCAGGTTGTCAACTGTCTGGTTTGGAATGAAAGGAAGAAAATAAGACAGAGTAAAACGGCGGATATCGCTCATGTACATTTTTTTTTTTGACGACGACGTAGTTAAGGCGGCAGTATTTTACTCCACGCTACTCACTGCCTCCTAAGCTACACCTATTGGCTCCTATCTACTCATATGTTTCCCTGCTAACCTCTATTATGTTTCTATATTTTTTAAATCTAAGACGCAGCGCCTTTCATGTTCACTTTATCCAATCAAGTAAGTCTAAAAGGCCCACTCCTCTACCTTACCCTTTATCACCTCAATTGCTTCCACCCCTGATGACGATGGCCTTATCCAGCCGCCAGCTTCACTACAACAACAACACTGTATCTCAAATCAGTCTCGACAGCTGAAGGGTTAAGTTGGAGACCAATTATGGGGCTCATGCCCATAATTGGATAATAGGGGGTTTGCCCCAAAGTCTAAGTCATAAATTGTATGTCTTGTATAGTAACTCGTAAGTTATTATTCACATTTGTGGATGTACAAAACTCAGTGCTTCTGCTGTCATGAGTGTAAGTGCAATTATTTTTTTTGTTTTTATAAATGTTATAACTGTTATTTCAGCCAGTGTTTTAAAATCTCAGCCACCCCCTGCTCACGTTTCTTGTGTGTCTCAACTCCTCAAATCTTTAGTGTATAGTATGAACACAGTAAGCATCATAAAGTAAGCAAAAGACAGTTTGGTGTTACCGTTTTTGTGTCACTTATAGAGCCAATATATATAACACCAAACTGTCTTTTGCTTACTGTATGATGCTTACTGTGTTCATACTATACACTATATATATATATATATATATATATATATATATATATATAATTATGAATGTAGCAAAAATGACACCATTTATCAGTGCTGCAATCAAAACTTCCAATCAAATTGTTATTTGTATGCACAGGTATTAAGATATGTTAAACATTCAAATCTCAGCCTTGTAGCACCAGTAGATAATCACATTACCCCTCTTAACAATCCAACAGCTACTACATGTCCTTGTCTGCGTCCTGTAGCCATCAGTAGGAGACATAAATTGTAAATTGTAAATTGTGTCCATCGTGCAAGTTAGAAATTGTGGCAGTTACTCTGAGTGCTCTTAAAGCACATGCAGCTCTATGCGGGACACTTTTTTTTAATATGACTTTCTTGAAATGCGAGTTGTTGAGTTGGCAAGACGGAATGCAAAGGTAGTTTTTTAAAAAGAATATACTGAAGCTATTTTCATCACATCTGCACATATTATTTGGCACAACACATCTTGTAATAAGTGATACTCATAGAAAATAGATGCTGCTGCTATTGTTTGTTCCTGAGGCACAGGCTGAATCTAATATTTGCCACACCTTGTGATTATCTCAAAACACACTCTTCACCAAGCTTTTGGAAGGAAACAAACTGTTTCAGTATTGTGCTGGAGATGTAATTATTGTAAACTCTTTTCTACAAATGTCCATTTGACTGCTAGAGTGGTCAGTAGAAGACTGGTGTTTCTGTGCAGATGTATGTGATTGATGAACATGATGAACTCAGTCAACTCACACTGACACAGATGATGTAAAAAAAATCTGAGAGCTATTCATCATAATTATAATGACATATAGAAACTGCCCTTGTCAAGCTCATACTGTCAAAATGTTCTGTGTTGGGCTCAAAAACGTTTGACCGTCTATCACAAAGAGAGCTCTGATCGACCGCTCAGTACTCATAACACATTTTTTTCAATTCGGACAGGTTGCACCAAAGCCTTATAGCTTTAGATACCTCGCATTTGTGTCAGTATCATTTGCCAAAGTGCTGTCAACTTACTAGGAAGAAAGTTGAAAGCAAATAAAACAGAAGAATGTATTGTGTAACATATGCATTTCACCCATTGTGTTATGTTTTGTTGCCTCTTAACGCTGAAATCATCAACTTTCAACACATTCAAACTATAGCAACTACAACGGTGCATAGTTGTTTCACCTTACTGGTGGTACCCAATATAATTGTCAACTAAGCAGCTTTTTCAAACATGAGCGAATAACGTTGGAGGCACTCACATTGTAACAAGTCCTCTAAACCATATCCAATCCTACCCTCAAATACAACCTATAGGAAAGTTTCATAAATTAGCGGTGTAAGGAAATATGACCCACAGGAGCGTGTTTCTGTCCTCATATTTAAAAGACCGAACGGTCGTGGTTTTAAACACAATTAATGTTGTAAAATGGTCGCAGTTTGGTTACATTTAGGTACAAAAACTACTTGGTTAGGTTTAGTAAACGTTTGTGGTTGGGAATTAAAATCATCTGCTACATTAATTAACTTCCAGTTCACACATGACGCAGATTGTGTTGTAGTTCCGTTTGTTCTGTAAAGTAAAAAAAACAAAACTTGCCGTTAACTTTTATTTTGAAACGGGACACAAACCCTGGTCTCCTGTGTGAAAGTCCTCTTTGTTTGACCCATTGACCACCCTACCTGCCCTTTTTACGGGTACGCTAGAGCCGATCCGCTAGACGTGTCGATGTCACAGGACGTGCCTCGTGGCCCGCCTTATTTTTGCCTTATTCTGCCTTATTCTGCCTCTGATTGGCTTACCCTGTTATTGTTACCCTAACCGTAACTCCTCATGCCTAAACCTAACTACGTCAACACATCTAGCAGATCTGATCTAGCATTCACCCCATTTATGCGGAAGTTGGCGCTCTGACCTTATTTCCTGGTTTGCTCCCGTAATAATTGCGGAGGGTCACTACAGTGCGACGGCACAATAAACTTTAATATGAGTCGTAATTGCTGCTTAAACGACCTATGGGAGCGTTTTTTCGGGGGAGCAGTCTCCATTTAAAACTGTCAGTGCAACCCAACAAACACAATTTAGAGTAAGGACGTCCTCTTTGACCAGTGTTTAGTCCACACTAAAATAGCGGTTAACAGCAGCAGCAGCAGCAGCAGCAGATAGCATAAGCAACAGCAACTAAATCTATTGAAACAGACTTTAAAATAGACTCCTCTACTTTTTTTACATTATTATACATTATTAAAGAAGTATTATGTGTGCAGGTGTGTAGTACTCAGAGAGAAGCTAATCATCATATTGGCTGAATACTGTATATGTTGGTGAAATAGGCATGTATTTATGTGAAAGGGTCACAGATTATTCCGTACTTAGTATTCCTCATTGATTTGTACTGAGATTGCTTGCAGTGAAAGTAATATAATACAGTGACATGAAGTCCCACTGTTTACAACTTCCACCCATTATATTCTCTATTCCCCCAGCTCTCATTCCTCAATACTAATCTGACAAAGCATTACTTTCATGATGAGCATTGGCTGTGTGTGTGGGTGTGTGTGTGTGTGTGTGTGTGTGTGCGTGTGCGCATGCGCATTTGAGACTGTGTGTTGTAGTTGTGGCTGTACTGTATATGTGTTTTTTTATGTGTGCCTGTGTGTGAGAAAGTTGGTAGAATAGCCCCTGTGGAATAGCAATCAGCAGAACAAAACGAGTGTTGAAAAAAAAAAGGTGAATAGCTGAATAGCTGTTGAACACAAAGAGAGGGAGAAGGGGGGTGTTGACAGCTCTAATTAAAATCCCGCCCATTAGCTCAGTGTAAATAGGATGATTTATTTTCCATGGGGACTGACAGACAATCAAATGATGCTACTGGTATTAAAATAAATGTGAAAACTGGTATATGCTTGTGATGTGAAATTGGCTTAATGAAATGTGTTGTTCTTTTCATACTACTAATTCCCACAACTCATCAACCAATCAGAATCCCTTGATCACCAAACATAATACAAGTGCTACCACCAAATACAGATGCATTTGGTGGACATGAATACGACATATATGTTTCTTTGGTTAATTAAACAAATATGTATTCATAATTCAATAAAGACAAGGGACAATGACTAAATAGTTCCTTGTGTGCAATATTGCAAGGGGGAACACATAGAAGAGCTAGACAGAAAACTACATACGGTTTAAAGGTTCAGTTCCTGCATGGTTTCAGTGCGATTTAATTTTTGTCTCAAATCGTAGGCATCTCTCCTTGATCCGCTAGCTGCCTGCCCCCTGAATACAATGTGAAACAGCCCAGTCTCGGGAGAAAACACAAGGGTTGTAAACGTCAAACAAACACTAGAGGCACAGGCTGTGCACCAAAATACAACAAACCACTCCAGATAATCACCGACAAGATGTTTGAGGGAGGGGGTGAGGATCAGTGACAGTTAGTCAGTTAGTCATGACAGTTATGGAAACATGGGTTGAGGGGCATGCTGGGCGATTCTGCCTGGTTGGCAAATCATTTTCCTAGAAATGGGACAATATTTCTGGAATCCAAGGCTGGACTGCAAGAAATACTGTTTTGTGATCTGACCTGAGCCAACCCAACTTCACTAAGGGCCACACTGGAAAATGAGAATCACATCAAGGGCCCGACATGTTTAGTTTATTGATAGGTTTTTATTTAATCGAAAAAGTTAAATATATTTGACTGTATTATCGCATGTGTCATATAGTCTTCTCACTTGCAGTTTGGTCCACATAAAGTCCTAAAGAAGTCAGGAAAAAGTTCCTCAACCATTATAGAAAAGAAGTGCCCAAAAACGTTGCAAAAAGTGACAAAAACGTCACAAAAAGTGACAAAAACTAGGTGAGCCAAAATGTATTGTGAACCTAAAGTGATATGCGGGCCGGATCATAATCTGTGAGGGGCCGGATTTGAGTTTGCTTGAGTTTGAAACGTGTTATAGGAATGCAGTTTCTTCTGATCCAATGTCCTATTGCATCGCTTCCATGCCATATTTCCATGCCGTAAGGCTGCTACTGATTAGATTATATTAGGATGATCCTTGATTGATTGAGTCATAAATTATACAGGAGAAGGAGAAAAAGAACAGAAAAAACAAGAAAAAAACAATTTTTCTTGTTAAGCATCTACTGTATTTTGGCTCAGCGTGTGGGATCTAGGGTAGCTTCATAGGGGATAAAATAATGCCTTGATGGCCAATTTTGAAACAATTAAAAATGTAATTAGGACAACTGAAAATAAAACCCAACTATGATTAAATAGAAGTTATTAACTCACCAATTTGCATTATTGCCAGCATTGAAATTGCATTAGTGTAAGTTGGGTGCGACGATCTCCTGCTTTGGCAACACACATGGCTTCACAGAGACGGCCTCTTTCATGGCTCTATTGTGTTCATGACGTGCTTTTCTTTAGAGACTAGTGTGCTTACGTGTATGTGTGGTGGAGGTGGGTGTGCATGTTTAAATGCTAGCATATCTAGGTGTGTGTGGACCTTGCCGATTGGAGATTGCCCGAGTTGTTTAGATATATCCCCTAGTCCTACAGTAGAGGACTTTACATTGATTTAGCTGAATTGCCTTTCAAAGCTACTTCAATTTCACCCCTATGCAAATTTACACTCCTCTCTCCGTGTCTCTCTTTCTATCACTCATTTTCTCTGTCACCCTCACTCACCATGTCCCTCCATCTATCTGTCTGTCTTACTCACCCCACTACCCAACTTTCCTCTTTGCCATTCCACCCTCCTCCTTTCCCTCTTGTTTTCTATCCTCTCCCCTTTTCCCCAGTGTATCCTTAATACTCATCCGCCTCTTTCTATTTTTAATGCACGTCCCCCTTCGTCTCCTCTTTCCTTGTCTGCATATTCACTCCCAATAATAGAGCTCAACAGTGACTGCCCACTTTTTGAAAGGCTCCGGTTACGGAAGTGAATTTTCCATTCATTTACTCCATTAACGTTTCAGAAAATCCTCATATAAAGAGTTTTAAGCCTGGAACTAAGCCACTCAACTCTGAGATAAATTGTGACCCTTAAAACATTTGATTTGACGCAGAGAAAAAAATGGAAAAGGCAGAGGTCCAAAAATGTGTACATATACCGTAGAGTCCAGTGGTAGCAGTAACTCACCGTTCCTGCGTGCGCTAGACATTTCCGTAGAGACAAAGCGCATTTAAGTTCTGCCTTCACCACAGGGGAAAACAATTCATCTCTCTCCATTGACTTTGTATTTCATGAAGGTGCCTCCTTGTCAATTCCGTCTGCTAGCAAACAACAGAAAAATGCCTAAACGCTGCTGTGTGGTGGGATGTTAGCGTTTCAGCCCTTGGTTGCATATTGTGGCGACGATTGATTTCCCCTCCGATGGACGTGGCTTTCAGAGTATGACTCGTTATGCTCTGTCTCTATGGTAACAGTGAGCTCCACCAATCAGAGATGTTGCTGTTACACTTTAGGATTGTGGTTAGTGTAATTCTCTCCATGACATCGCAAATATAACACGTTTATCTTAAAACAAGGTTAATATCCAGCAGACATCTATGGAAGAATATTAATGGGATTTTCACATCTCCGGAACCTTACTGTTGAGCTTGGTAATGTGCAGCAGTTAAGAGGCCATATTTTAGCGTACCACTCTCACTGCCAGTTAGTCATCTTGTCAGCAGAGTGTGTGTGTGTTTGATTGTGTTAGGGTGTGACAGCAAAGCAGTGAATCGTTTAGTTAGCTCCCCTTGTCTGCGCTGCAGCCTGACTCATGTGTGTGTGTGTGTGTGTGTGTGTGTGTGTGTGTGTGTGTGTGTGTGTGTGTGTGTGTGTGTGTGTGTGTGTGTGTGTGTGTGTGTGTGTGTGTGTCAGGCGGACTAAGAGACCTTGACAACATCAACACAATTGCAAGTCCATAAAATGCAGGCAATGTTTTAGCTTATGTACCTGGAAATTACTTCTGGCATAAACCGCTTGTCAGCTTACACACACTCCCGCGCACACACACACACACAATCACACACTCTGAGGTAAAACACACTAACACTGTCCTGGATACTTAAACAGACACAGATACACAGACGGATACACTGACCCATCAATGTTGACAGTGAAGTTAACAAAGTGATTCACACACAAACTTCCTTTTTGTTTCAGTACACACATATGCAAAGATATGTCTATAAAGCACACACACGTGCGCTGTGTGCATGCACACAAAACACACACAACATCTTTGTGTACTGTAAATCTGCACACGCACTCTCAAGTTCTGTGGTGCTGCCTTGCTGAATCTTTTACTGAGGAATCGTTAAATTTTTTTGATGGATTCAGCAGTAGGGGGTTGGACTGAGATAGTGTCTATTGATTTTATATTTGGCAGACTGCGCTCTGGCCACTTAGTCCTGCAATATACCTTACTCTCCCTCCCCCCGTTCTCTCCCTCTCTCTCACACACATCAGTCTCTGTTTCTCTTCCCTGTATGCTTGTTTTTCTCTTTTACTTGTTGTCCTTCTCTCACACACCTCATACATAACCTTTTCTCTTTTCCCACCTTTCTCTCACTCAATTGGTGTCTTTCCTCTTTTTGTATCTAAAATCCTTTATACTCTTTTTCCAACACACACCTTCTTTCATATCTGCTCTTTCTGTCTGCCTTTCTCTTACGTACTCCCCCTTTTCTGTCCATCTTCACTCATTTGCGCTCTTCATCTAATTTTCCACACATATTTCTCCTGTCTTTTATTTCTTCCGTGTCACTTTCTCCGTTTATTACATTCTCTCCTCCAGCCCCTTTCACTTCATTTCCCTCTAATCCTTTCTCTCCTCTTTTTCTGCTTCTTCACCTGTTTTACACCCCATCCATCCAGTCCCCCTCCCTCCCCGCCTGCCATTTTCTGCTGCCTCAACTTTTTATTACTTTTTTCCTCTATCCTTCCTCCCTTCTTCCTTCTCCCTTCCTTCACATTATTTATCTCACTTCCCACTTCCTTTTGTCCTCTCCCTGCCACAGGAATTCTACCCCATGTTTTTTTGCTCTCGCCTGTCTTTAAGCCCATTCATTCATTATTCTGTGCCTCTTTCATTTTTCTTTCTCCTACTTTTCTTCCACCATTCTTTTACACCTGTCCTATGTCCCATCCCTTTTCTTTTTCTCTTTTTCTAACTTTTCTCCTTCTGTCTTTCATCCTTGTCCTTGTTTTTGTTATAATCCTCCATTTTTCTTCTAGCTTTACTGTCCGCTTAATAGAAACAATTATTTTTCACTAACACATTAGAAAAAATTAATTAGAGGCTATGTGGAGATAAATGTTGAAACTGTAGTGAAAGTTAGACCAGACCTATGCTCGTACTATGCAATTAATTAGATATTCTTGAAAGGACCCACGCTACTCAATAACACGTTTCCATCCAAACATTTTTAATTGAATTATCTTATTAGAAAAGCTAGATGGAAGTCCCAACTCCAGCATTACTTCCCCCAGAGCTGTCAAACACACTGCTGCACCCGATTATTAACAAAAAAGTGTTACTTCTTCATGTGTCCACAGGAAACGCTGTGATACTCCCTATGACATTAAGAGAAATACAACAAGAGGGAGAAAAAAAATCACAAAGGGCCACTCTGCCAGTTTTAATGTGAATTTAATAGTAATGGGGATTAGTACTCTGTGGTTTGGGGGTTTAAAAGACCTTGGCATTAACCAGGCAGGGAGGGTCTGACAAGATATAAATTAGTATTGAGTTGCATTGTGGGAAGTGTAGGACTAACTTTTGCTCATCTTGTTTCTCTGATAAGTTAAGATTCAGGCATCAGATGACTAAAATCCTTCATCTGGTCAAAAATACAAAATTAAAAACTAACTAAAAAGTGTATCATAAAAATGTGTCTTCAATAAAAAGTCAATTTATGACAGCTTCTGACACGTGCACAAAAGTGATATAGGTGAGGGCGACCAATTGATATGGACTGCGTCCTTAATTAAAATTACAAATTTCTCTGGGTTTGAACATTATTGGAAATAAATTTGGATAATGTATGCATACAACTCAACAACAGCATATAACATAAGTCTATTTGTTTTTTGACAATTTAAAGCGTGTACAAATAACAACGTCACATGAGACACAGCCATCTTCTAACCGTATACAAACTGTATTCTCAGAAAGGCGAAGCACTGCTTCTCTCTGCTCCTCACCACGGCGCTTCTCATGTGCTGCAAGAAAATCACTCCGCCCAAGCAGAGAGTAGCAGTGCTTCGCCTTTCTGAGAATATAGTTTCCAGTATGTATACGGTTGTTATTTGTACACGCTGTGAATATACAAATCACAACATGTAAATAGGAAAAAGTTGGCGTTATTTTGTCACTTTTTGGGAGAAGTAGGCTAGTTGGAGCCGGATACCTCCAGAATCTGTGCTAACCAGGCTAGCGGTGGGTGCGTCTGACAGAGTTACAATACGCATGGAGATGAGAAGGGTATGTATTGACTTGTCTAACTCTGGGGATACGGTGAATAAGCTAAAGTCCCAATAAGTCAGTGTGTTCCTTTAATGAGGAAAAGTTACGTATAATATCCTTAAAACTTGTCTCTAGGAAGTCCCACAACTTTATGTAAGTACTGCAGTAAATCAACGGAGTGCACCTTTAAGAAAGTAACCAGAGTTGGGGCACAAAGTGGCCTATTGGTGCTGGCTACAGGCAATACATAAGTAGAAGTAATATGTTTTTACAACTCAATTCAATTTAACCAAGTGCAGCTGGTCAGAAATAGTTTAAAAAGCTCTGTTCTAACCACATCCAATGTGTCACTTTTGTTACTTTATTGACCAAAAAGAGCCTTATATTAAAAGCCTTTTTTCTAGGTATTTTCTTAACATACTACTGCCCTCTCCTCCGATCTGACCCTCTCCTTCTATCCTCCTTTGCCTCTCTCCCACTTCCTACTTCCTTCTCTTGCATGCTCTCCCAGTCATTTAAACATGAGCGGAGGCATCTTGTTCCAGTCTGTTGGTTGTTCCTTATCATGCCTCAGACCAAAATAAAGAAACACAGAGTCTGACAGAGCAATCAGGCAGCAACAACACAACACAGGGAGAGTTTTTAGTCTTCTGTTTGTCTGCCTGAAACCAATGAAGCCGGCAGGGGCACTGGCTTATATTAGGGGACAGCTTGTCGCAGATAATGCTCTCATTTGGAGGGAAATTGACCCTGGGCACTGAATTCGTAACAAGATAAGTTAGTCCAGCTAGAATGTATGTAGGACTTTATTGGAACAAGAGAGAGGGAGAGTAGTGTTAGCTGGCAAAAGAGAGAGAACATGGCAGTATTGCAGAGAGGTAGAAGAGGAAGATGGGTGGCCACGTAGAAAGACAGAGAGAAAGAAACCGAGCAAGGAAGGACGTATGGCTGCTGCTATGGCTATGGTTAAGCATTAGTATTCCTTCCGTATCATATTATTTTTCAAAAATTTGAAGAATCTATTCTTGGTGCTTTTTTTTCAAAAGCAGTGAGTTGTAATATCACAGTGATAATCATTATTAGTTTGCATCAGCTAAATATTGCACAAGTAGTAAGAACAAGAGTAGTATTCCTTCCCAAATCAAGAGTGATGTATTTAATCATCAAAGTAGTTGCTCTTCTGTTTTACCTGCTCTCATGTGGCCCTCGGCTCTTAAGCATCACCCATTTCATTTACATGCACACCAACACGGCGACTACTGGAAGTAATCAGCTTTAGGTGATTTTTTTTTTATGAGATTAACATAGTCCCAAGCCAGCTCCCAAGTAGCTGTGCTTACATTTTCTGTTAAATTTGTGGCTCTTTGCTGGAGGGCACTCACTGCTAAGAGCTACGTGCCACTACAACGATGAGGACTGACGGGTTAAATCATTTTACACACAGAGTATGCCAGGCAGACAGATAGCTGACAGCCTCGCAGGTGAATGTGGTGGACACAGGCTCAGACATAAGTCAGCGGACAGCTGCCAACTTGTGTCAGTCGCACAGACGCGCAAGGGTTTCCTTGAAATTGGCTGCATGTGTCCACGACAATGAACACAACATCGTGGCTGCACAACCGGTACAAGTCCACTGCTGTCAGAGGAATGCAGAAAGTATGTCCGACCTTTAGGGAGCAGTGAACTGGGACTCAGTTGCCTGCTTGTCGGTTAACTGTTATTGATCGGGGAACGAGGGTCTGCTTTTGGTCTGGAAAAAATTATCTAAATGAGCATCCCTAGTACACATTATGTGTACTTATCATGAATAAACTACAGTAAGACTTGAAGTACACTGGATACAATTTAACTTTTAAAGAGTAACTTAATACCAAGCTGAATTTTTGACTGATTATTTTCCTTTGTATTTTGTTAACATTTCAACATTTCTCTCAATGCATCTGTTTCGAAATTGTCTCACTGTTGTATGAGCTGTGACATGGAGATGTAGTCAAATTAGCTATGCAGATGGGGTTTTGCTTACTGTGAGAGCTGCAGAAAGGCTTGAGACTATTCTGACAGCTTGTCTTTGGAGGAGACAGTAGGTCTGTGTGACCATTAAAGGGAAAAAGCTATACATTTAAGTGCTCGTCATTGGCTACTGGCAGTTGTTAAGAAGCCTTTTCATTGGTTTGTAAAAATATTCATTTGGCTGCTCTCCAATAAGGTTGGACTTATTCTTCTTGTGACACATATTTACACTATGTTCCTATGTGTCCTGTGGGAGCTGTGGAGTAAAACTGAATGACACTTTTGCTTTGTAAACTCCCCTGTAATTAATTACATAAAACTTTTGCAATATATCACTTTCACCATCTCTGTGATTCTCTGTGCTTTTTGTGCTTGTATATTGAGTCCTGAAATACATCACTAGAGAGGCCAGAAAATATCCATAACAACCTCTTCTGGGAAGTTCTGAAAGTTTCACATCTTTTGCTCCTGAAATCACTAATGCTGATGCCACAGTGTAGTGACAACTTGGGACTAATCACTTGCATGGGTCTGCTCGAAGGCAGCCCAGTTTCCTCTTTCTTGAACTGTACATCTTCCTCTGTTTATTAGGGTTGGGTACTGCAACCCGGTGCTAATATGGCACTGGTGCCTAAACGACCGGTATCTACCAGACCGAATAGCAATGCACATTTGGTGCCACTAAAATGTTTGCGCTGCTCTCTAATGCTCCAAAATGGGCATTAAAGGCAACAGAAGTAACCCGGCAAGTTAACACTACACTTGACAGCGGGTAATGTTAACCTAGCGTTAGTTAGCAGCTGGATTAAACATGGTTAAAATGCTGACAGCTAACGTTAAACGGTGTAAAGTGTGACTGTATTTCACTGTAGAGGATTCCAACACCGGGACGTAACAGTCTGCAGCTGCCGACAAAACAACACAGACACCCTAGTGTTTATTATCCTGGTACTTGTCCACATAGGATTCAATACTCATTTTCTCCTTAAAGGAGAATTCCGGCCAATTTTTACGTTAATCTTGATCGCTATAGCTACGCGAGTACTTTCGATAGAAAAAACCCCGACCCGAATCAGTGCAGGTAACACTGAGAAGCTGCAGCTACGTACTACATGCGTCCCCTGAGCTAAAACGGCAGTGCTCGGGGCAAGTTTTAGAGTGCCTTTGCGCCTCTTAACAGACACAAAATGCAATTAATATGTCTGTGCCACAAGAACAGGGCCCTTACGTGTCAACAAGATGCGTTTTCAACTCAGACATTATTTAAATTCACCTACCCTGGTCCCTGTCTCGATCCTGCCAGTAGCTAGCTTGCCCTGCTAGCTGATAGCCGTTAGCTGCTAGCTGCCGTCCGGAGAGTGTATTCAGCCAGGCATCTGTGCTAATCATCCCAATAAAAATCCACGGAGCGCCCGGTGGGTTGGTGGATATCCTGCATAGGAAAGATCATGCCTTTGCAGCGAAAGGTTTAGATTATTTCCCCCTCAAAATAGGTAATTGAGCACTGTAGTGGTTATGACCATATCAGTGACTATGTAACTACATGGAAACGGGATAAACGATGTCTGTGGCTTGCACAGTAATAGCGTTACTGAAGCCTAGCTGTTGCATCGCGCGGTCTCCTGGGAATTCAGTTGTAGCAGAAAAAGGTAAACAGTAATTTGCAGATTGGAGCGTAGTGTGTGTGAAGAGTGAAAAGCGGAGTTGTTTATAACGGAAGAAGCTTGGAGTATGAAGAATATAGCAGATATGCAACACACGGAAGAGCCTTTTGCGTTTGATGGTCATCCTTATTTATTCGAACCAGAGTATACAGACGAAGAACTAGCCTCAAGAGTTGGAAAGAACGAGACTGACAGACAGAGGGGAAACAGGCAGATGAACTTGCTGCTCCAAGCACAAGCTAAAGGTAGCCTTCAGTAACTGGGGGACATAGCCACACCACCGGGCGCTCCGTGGATTTTTGTTGGGATGATTAGCACAGATGCCTGGCTGAATACACTCACCGGACAGCAGCTAGCAGCTAGCAGCTAACGGCTAACAGCTATCTGGCTGTACACACTCACCGGAGGGCAGCTAGCAGCTAACAGCTACTACAGCACTATTGTTTTTTTTAGGGGGGAATACACTTCAAGACGTGACATGACCTGTCCTCTGGAGGACATAGCCACACCACCACCGCTCCGTGGATTGTTATTGGGATGATTATCACAGAAGCCTGTCTGAATACACTCACCAAACGGCAGCTAACGGCTATCAGCTAGCAGGGCAAGCTAGCTACTGGCAGGATCAAGACAGGGACCAGGGTAGGTGAATTTAAACAATGTCTGAGTTGAAAACGCATCTTGTTGACACGTAAGGGCCCTGTTCATGTGGCACAGACATATTAATTGCATATTGTGTCTGTTAAGAGGCACAAAGGCACTCCAAAACTTGCCCCGAGCACTGCCGTTTTAGCTCAGGGGACGCTTTGTAATCACGTAGCTGCAGCTTCTCCGTGTTACCTGCACTGATTTGGGTCGGGGTTTTTTCTATCGAAAGTACTCGCGTAGCTATAGCGATCAAGATTAACGTAAAAATTGGCCGGAATTCTCCTTTAAGCTGATAGAACATTATTTTGATATTTTTTTTTTTCTTCTAAAATCTCATGTAATAGCGATTTCATTTAGAGGGCGGTGGTGTTTTTGAATGAGGCTGTGTGTTTCTGTGTGCATATGCATTGAATATGCTCGTAAGTGACTAGATGATATTTAACTTATCAGTGTGAGGGTTTGCATGTGTATGTTGTTTAAATGTGCTCACATGTAGATAAGTCATCCAGCCAGTATGTCATATTTAACTAGCGGACAGGATGTATTCAGGGATGTTTGGTTGAGCAGACAGAGCGTGCCTGCAAGGTCCTCCAAGGCCCGGACCTCTGCGATCCCATTACACCAGTGCCACCAAGACACTCAAGAATGTAAAACTTCCAGTATACTTTTAAAACCTCATACATCCAGAATGAAGAAATGCAATCATCGCTTCTTAATTTTTGCTCTTGAAAAGCCAAAAAAAAGGCTCAATTTACATTCTAGTCCTGATATATTTCCTTCAGGAGAATGCTAATTTGATTATTAAGCTTAAAAAAAAGTGACCATTGGAGATATGAGGTTTCTGTTGGACACCAGTGAAAAACAGCTCAGTCAATTTGTATCCAAACAAACTGAATGTCTCTTTAGCTTGGTAATATGGAGAGGAAATTGTCACTCTCACTGGAAGCGCTAGACCAGAGTCTGTGTAAAAGGTATTGATCTTTATATAAATCGTTGTTTCAAACATGAATACTGTTTACAGGTATGCTTTAAGTCATACCTGAAAAGTCTGAAGAAAAAAGAAATTCTTCTTTTTTTAATTTCTTAATAGAAACTACACACACGCCTTTCAACACCTGCTAAAATATAAATTTTAGTAAGTTGAATTATAGCAAGGAAAGAAATATAAGTAAAATAAAATATTAGTCAATGAAAGATTGATTAAATACACCTTTTCTTTTTTCAGCCCTTTTTTTAGTATTATCCATTATATGACTGGTATAATCCTTTGTTTGTGGCTACTAAGCTGCTATACTAAAAAAACACACCGAAGTGTTTGAGAAAGTACAGAGAGCTTAAGTCATTTTATTACTTTACAACCAAAGTTAGCAGGCAGCCTCTTGAATCGCTAGAGTTCCAGCCAGATTAAGAACAAGATGAATTAATTTGCTTTTACAAACTGGTCGTCATGATTTGAGAATTTTCTTGCAGAAGAGAATGCTCACTTTGGATGAATGGTTATTGTGGAAAGTAAACATGGATGCTATTACGCCTTCTGACGGAAATATGTAGCATCGATGGTGAGAAAGCTGAAGACGGAGAAAAAATGAAAGGAACAGCAAAAAAAAAAAGAGATGAAATGCAATGGAAGAAAAGAGCTGTGGTGATTGTGATACATTTCCATTTAGATGGGAGGGCAGAGTATTTTTTTTTTTTGAGGACAGAGTTTTTACGTGAATCACTTTGCAAAGTCATCGCGGTAAAATAGAGCTTGTATTTTGCATCTGCATGAGTTTGAATCCAAACTTTCAAGGGGTACATTATGAAAACTTTCTCAAACCCTTGGACTCAGCTTCCCGGACAGACATCAAAAAGAAGCCGTAATGTAATCTTGTTCTGAGAGAGAGAGAGCAAGAGATGTATAATTTATTTAATCTTTGTGTCTTGAACGAGTGTGTGTGTGTGTGTGTGTGTGTGTGTGTGTGTGTGTGTGTGTGTGTGTGTGTGAGATTGTATTAAGCTGCCTTCGGGCTTTGTGTTAACCAGCAATTTCACAATTTTTGGGATTGTGATCATTAGCTTTCTCTGTGTTCCCAAGCTAAAACTCAAATAGAGATTTCTGTTTGTATAACGTTTTAAAGGTTAAAGCTCATTCGCTTATATATATATATATATATACTGGCTCTGAAGCAGGACACGTACATGTACTTGTACTTGTCCCATGTTTTTCTGTGTGTGCAGATGTGTGTATGTTTGTGCTTCAAACATGCAGACTCATTCCTCCATCAGCAGTTTGGGGGACCTTGGTCTGACTAAGGGTCATCTCAGTGGCAATGTCATCACCTTATCGATGCACCAATCAATGTGTTGTATCATCCATCACAATGTAGATGCAGAGGCCTAGCATAGAAATATCATTTCAGCTTTGTTGTGAGTCACTTACTTCACAGGTTTTGGAAGTTTATTGTACTTTCTTTTTAGCAAACATAAAAAGCTGAAGGCGTATAAGGAATTATATCTTATATCTAATGCATAACCAATATGGAATATATTATTCCACAGAATGAAAAATGAATTTGAACCCAAGTCCTGCTTGAAATTGTTTATGTGAAGTGATTTGCTCTGTGCCTACAAATGTACAAGCTAAACTTTTGTTTGCAGTCCCTGAACATTTCAGGGTGAACTGGCTGAGGAGGCCAGTGTCTGAACATGAAGATATTCTGTATGCCATCAATGTACTAAACTTAGGAACTAGGAAATGTTTTCAAAAGCACCATTATTGTCTACTGATGAGTTTTTACAATTTGTAAAATGTGCACCTTGAGAATAACAGTGGTACTAGAAATAAAATTAGGTCCCAGTGTGCATTTGTCTGACACTGTTAGCAGTATCTATTCAACTAATTATACCATAGTTACAGAGGTGATGAGGCAGACATGTACAGAGTTTCCATGGAGTGAGTATAATTAGAGTTTGATATGCATCTGTCAAGTTTTAAAGGTGGTTCTGTCATTACCTACCCACTGCCGTTAAGCCCTTTAAAACCTAAAATCTATTCTGTTGAATCTCTCCACTCCTACTTACAGAGATAAAACTACAAATGGATGTCTTTGATAGCAGCTGACTATTCCCATGTCTTTTAATTGTACCAGCATTTAAAGTTGGGTTCCTTTTTCAATGCCTCGTTTCAAATTCTCTCTATTCTTGTATAAAATGTAGGCTGCCTTTGTCTTCCCTATTTCTTTCCACAACTATTGATAGTTGGAAAAGTGATTCATTTTCCCAGAGATTTGAAGGAAGACAGAGCAATGTAGAAAGAGATTAATGCATCAAATGATAACAATGTCCATACAGCAAAAGGCTCTTTGTTGCAGTTAATCATTTTGTGTGTGTGTGTGTGTGTGTGTGTGTGTGTGTGTGTGTGTGTGTCCCTCTGAATAATGATGACGCCATCATTTCCTCGTTATCCGTGTTGGAAAGTAGAAAGTGATTGAGGAGGGTGGAGTTGGGAGAAAACAACAAAGAAAGTGGAATAGTAAAGCACTAGAAGATGAAATGTAGGAAAGGGGAAAGGAAACATAATATCAACTTTTTTTGATAAATAGTTTTTACATTTACTATGAGAGATTTACTATGAGTCAGTTTATGAAAGCTATAACATTTGCTGATTTTAATTCCTGCTCAGGGCATATGGCATTTCATAATAATGAGCACATTACCGCCATAACGTCACTGGCGGTCTGGAATTAAAAAAAGTTATTTACACTCTTTTATAATAGATGCATAAACTGAAACATTAAAATTGCCATTGTCATTTTGGAGTGGAATTATGTTCTTTTACTATTTCTTCAACAATCAACATTTAATTCATCCATAGGGTTGGGCATCGTTTTGATTCTTTCTTTTGATTCTGGTTCTTATTGATTCTCGATTCCGATTCTTCGAGGGGTGGAGTTGAAACAGGTCACATGCTTATTTCAAATCAATTCAATTTATTTATAGTATCAATTCATAACAAGAGTTATCTCAAGACACTTTACAGATAGAGTAGGTCTAGACCACACTCTCTAATTTACAAAGACCCAACAATTCCAGTAATTCCCCCAAGAGCAAGCATTCAGTGCGACAGTGGTGAGGAAAAACTTGGTAGGCGGTGTCTGACGGTGCCGGTTGGGGGTGTGATGAACAGTGGCAATAATAGTCACAATAAAGATAATGGATCACTGTCTAGAAATAGTAGTTGTAGTAGTTCATGGCATAGCAGGGCACTGCAGGGTGTCACAGGATGTAGCAGGGTATATCAGAGCATCACAGGATGTAGCAGAGCACTGCAGGGCGTAGCAGGGCATCACAGGACGTAGCAGAGCACTGCAGGGCGTAGCAGGACGTAGCAGGGTGTAGTAGGATGCAGCAGGAGGTAGCAGGGCACTGCTGAGCGTAGCAGGTGTAACAGGACATAGCAGGGCGCGCAGCAGGACCACAACGACAGGCTGCAACCATGATTTAGGGGCCACCCTAAGCCAAGGAAACATGCTGGGAGAAAAGAAAACATATAAACTGTGGAAGCACACAGATGGAAAGAGAGAGGACAGAGAAGCTCAGTGTGTCAAAGGAAGTCCCCCGGCAGTCTAAAACTATTTTCACAGATAAGAGTAATAATAATAATTAATATAATAATAATTTTTACCTTCCCTGTAAAGCGGCTTTGAGTCTATGAAAAGCGCTATATAAATTCAATGTATTATTATTATTATAATAGTAATAATAATGGTAATTTACAGTTTTACCGGGCTTTTCCAATCTAAAATAAAGCCACACTTTAGAGCGCCACTCACTGTGCTCCATGGCTGCAACACAACAAGCGCCTGGAAGTATGGTGGCTGCTATGGAAACCAAAACTTGCACATGTTAAATTTGGAACAGATGATCGGATTCAAAACCAAATTTTCCAAACGATTCCATTGGAATCGTAATTTTTGAAACGATATCAAGTTGGAACCGGTTCTCGATGCCCAATCCCATTCATCCACACAAATTTCTGTTACCGTCTCTGGCTATAGCACGGGTTGCCATGTCAGTGAACATAGGTTTTAGTGTAGGGCTCTGTACAGGCATGATGGTACCAAACAACCAGACCCTGACAACAAGACTTCTGGAACATGTACTGTATGTTTCCTTCTCTAGTCCTGAAGCTCTGCCAGAGGCTTTATTTATTTACCATTGTATTTACCATTTTATTGGTGATGCTTTGAAATATTAATTTAAGCTATTAAGTAGGCTACTATAATTAACATTAGAGGTTAGTCTATGACAGATTGACAAAGGTACAGTAGGAATAATGATCACAGACCAGAACTGTTACAGACCAACATTGAGACCTTCAGACAGAGAACTTAGACAGGCAAGGCATCTCCAAAGCCCTGTAAAGACAGGGTTAGGTGATGAATGGAAGTCGGATTGATTTTGGCATGGCAACACAATGTCCTCTGTGTACTGTGGCATTGAAAAGATCTGCCCCATCCTGACATCTTTGATTCCTGTAGATCCGCCCTTGGCTCTGAAGCCGGCTAACAATCAGAGCTGGGGTAATATGTTGGCAAGACGCTATGAGTGGAGGAGGACACAGAGAAGAGGAAGATAACAGAGGAGAAGAGGACACAATGGCAGGAGGAGATTGTTGTTGAGGTGATGAGGATAGAAAACAAGGAAACAGCAGAGCACAAAGGGAAGGAGATGGAAAAAGGAAAAATCACAAGCCCCCGGCTGAGCGCCGCTACGTTGGAGTTTACCCCGGTGGACGAGAGGGTCGCCCCCCTACGCCTGCGGGTTGTGGGGGGGAAAACTCTGACTGTTGTTTGTGCATAAGCACCAAACAAGGGTTCAGAGTATCAGTATCAGCCTTCTTGGAGACCTTGAGTGGAGTCCTGCATGGGGCTCCAGTGGGGGACTCCATTGTTCTGTTGGGGGACTTCAACATGCATGTGGGCAATGAAGACACATGGAGAGGCGTGATTGGGAGGAACGGCCTCCCTGATCTAAACCAGAGTGGTTGTTTGTTGTTGGACTTCTGTGCTAGTCATGGATTGTCTATAACAAACACCATGTTCGAACATAGGGATGCACATAAGTGTATTTGGTACCAGAGCACCCTAGGCCAAAGGTCAATGATCGATTTTATAATCGTTTCATCTTATCTGAGGCCATATGTTTTGGACACTCGGGTGAAGAGAGTGGCGGAGCTATCAACCAATCACCATCTGGTGGTGAGTTGGGTCAGTGGGTGGGGGAAGACTCTGGACAGACCTGTAAGCCCAAACGGGTAGTGCGGGTAAATTGGGAATGTCTGGAGGAGGCTCCTGTCCGACAGACTTTCAACTCACACCTCCGGCCGAACTTTTCGTGCATCCCTGTGGAGGCTGAGGGCATTGAACCCGAGTGGACAATGTTCAAAGTTTCCATTGCTGAAGCTGCGTCGAGGAGCTGTGGTCTTAGGGTCTTAGGTGCCTCAAGGGGCGGTAACCCATGAAAACCGTGGTGGACACCGGTGGTCAGGGAAGCCGTCCGTCTTTCTGGGATATGTTATCCCAGAGGACTCCGGAGGCAGTTGCAGGGTACCGAAGGGCCTGAAGGGCTGCAGCCTCTGCCGTGAAAGAGGCAAAGCAGCGGGTGTGGGAGAAGTTTGGAGAAGACATGGAGAAGGACTTTCGGTCAGCACCAAGGTGCTTCTGGAAAACTGTTCGCCAACTCAGGAGGGGGAAGCGGGGAACCATCCAAGCTGTGTACAGTAAGGATGGGACACTGTTGACCTCAATTGTGGAGGTAATAGGGCGGTGGAAGGAGCATTTTGAGAAACTCCTGAATCCGACTAATACGCCCTCTATGTTAGAGGCAGAGCTGGAGGATGATGGGGGATCGTTGTCAATTTCCCAGGCGGAAGTCACTGATGTAGTCAAACAACTCCACAGTGTCAAAGCCCCAGGGATTGATGAGATCTGTCCAGAAATGTTCAAGGCTCTGGGTGTGGAGGGGCTGTCCTGGTTGACACGCCTCTTCAACATTGCGTGGAAGTCTGGGACAGTGCCAAAGGAGTGGCAGACTGGGATGGTGGTTCCCCTTTTCAAAAAAGTGTGCCAATTACATGGGTATCACACTTCTCAGCCTCCCTGGTAAAGTCTACTCCAAGGTGCTGGAAAGGAGGGATCGGCCGATAGTCGAATCTTAGATTGAAGAGGAACAATGTGGATTCCGTCCTGGTCGTGGAACAATGGACCAGATCTTCACTCTCGCGAGGATCCTGGAGGGGGCCTGGGAGTATGCCCATCCGGTCTACGTGTGTTTCGTGGATTTGGATACTGTGGGAGGTGCTGCGGGAGTATGGGGTGAGGGGGTCTCTTCTCAGGGCCATCCAATCTCTGTACAACCAAAGTGAGAGCTGTGTGTGTTTCTCGGCAGTAAGTCGGACTCGTTTCAGGTGAGGGTTGGCCTCCGCCAGGGCTGCGCTTTGTCACCAATCCTGTTTGTAATATTTATGGACAGGATATCAAGGTGTAGTCGGGGTGGGGAAGGGTTGCAGCTTGGTGGGCTGGGATATCAAGGTGTAGTCGGGGTGGGGAAGGGTTGCAGCTTGGTGGGCTGGGGATCTCATCGCTGCTCTTTGCAGATGATGTGGTCCTGATGGCATCATCGGCCTGTGACCTTCAGCACTCACTGGATCGGTTCACAGCCGAGTGTGAAGCAGCTGGGATGAGGATCAGCACCTCTAAATCTGAGGCCATGGTTCTCAGCAGGAAACCGATGGAGTGCCTACTCCAGGTAGGGAATGAGTCCTTACCCCAAGTGAAGGAGTTCAAGTACCTTGGGGTTTTGTTCGCAAGTGAGGGACAATGGAGCAGGAGATGTGTCGTAGAATCGGCGCAGCGGGTACAGTATTACATTCAATTTATCGCACCGTTGTGATGAAAAGAGAGCTGAGCCAGAAGGCAAAGCTCTCGATCTACCGGTCAGTTTTCGTTCCTACCCTCACCTATGGTCGTGAAGGCTGGGTCATGACCGAAAGAACGAGATCCAGGGTACAAGTGGCCGAAATGGGTTTCCTCAGGAGGGTGGCTGGCGTCTCCCTTAGAGATAGGGTGAGAAGCTCAGTCATCCTTGAGGAACTCAGAGTAGAGTCGCTGCTCTTTTGAGTTGAAAGGAGCCAGTTGAGGTGGTTCGGGCATCTGGTAAGGATGCCCCCTGGGCGCCTCCCTAGGGAGGTGTTCCAAGCACGTCCAGCTGGGAGGAGGCCTCGGGGAAGACCCAGGACTAGGTGGAGGGATTATATCTCCAACCTGGCCTGGGAACGCCTCGGGATCCCCCAGTCGGAGCTAGTTAATGTGGAGCTGGTTAATGTGGCTCGGGAAAGGGAAGTTTGGGGTCCCATGCTAGAGCTGCTCCCCCCGCGACCCGACACCGGATAAGTGGACGAAGATGGATGGATGGATGCAGAACAGAGGCAGAGGGGAGGAAACAAGCAGACTAAAGCCACTTTTCTACTTATAAGTCCTGTCGTCACGATTCTCTGCTTTAATAGTCTTTTCTTCTTGATTCAAGATTAAACATTTTTTATCTTGTACTAGTATTTTTTTTTTCATTCATAAAAAAACTATTTCTGTACTATGAATGCCTTCCAATCTTAAAATGTGCAACTTTATCCTTACATTGAAATTCATGTGCAAGGTTACCTCCCCTTTCTCTGCATTGTCCGCCCAGAGAATTTGGCCCACCCATGAGAGAGAGATATCATGGCTTTCAAACGAGCAAAGTGGCAGTTGGTCAAGGCCACACCCCCACCCTCCACCTTGCCCCCCAGACAAAAGAAATGGCACATACTACGGAAAGTATTTATATCAGTATCATTGTGGGACTGGCTCTAGTGGCTATAATTCTGCACTAAGGCTGAATTTCGGGAAAGATACAGTATTAGGGGACCACTAAGGCCTATATAAAAGCATCCAAAGAGCACCATGTCATGGAACCTTTAACTCCCAGCATCTGACCACTAAATCTTGGTAAGTACTCCAAGTCTCAGAAGCTTTAGGCGTAACAGACCCAGATTTTCAATGGGTCCTGCCTTCTAAAAATAAAAACACTCAATGAGGTACTTAAAGTCATTTTGGATAAAAGTGTCTGCTGAATACCATTTAGTATATTGTATTGCTCCCATTATTGCAATATGGACCTCACTCTCCCTGCACATTGACTTCGTCCATTCCCAGTGGGCCATCTATCTGTCCATTGACTGCCATTTAGTGTCAACGGGGCCATAACTCGTTAACTGAATGACGTTTAGACACTCAGCAGCTCGTTACCAAGGCCAGGGGTTAGATGGCTGTTGAAGGGACACTTCACTCTCTCTCTCTTTCTGCTGCTTCAGTTTATCCACCTTCTCACACACACACACACACACACACACTCACCATTCTCACTTACTGTACACACAGTCACTTTCTCTATCTGTTGCCTCACGTACCCTCTGCCCCCTTTCCTTTTACTTTACAACTCTGTCCTTATCTCTTGCGTATCTAATGCACAGGCATTTACTGTATTGATGTGGCCATGGTTATTAACAGGCACAAAGAGTGCATTAGGCCCACTTTGAAGAGAAAAATGCCTAATGTCCTTTTGTTATTGTCAGCTTTGTGATTTAGCCACTAGATTTGGAGGTTTAATAAATTGTTTAGTGATTTTAAATCTTTAAAGATGTTTATCTTGGTTAACTTATCAGCAATGTGACTGAAACATGAGAAGCTGCTCAGTGTGACCAATCAATCACTGATCACTATTTCACTGTCTTCTATTGTATTCTATTTCAAAGACAAAATATGCGAGAGAAAGTGTGATTGTGAAAATCTGTTTTAGACGGATGGAAAAAACAAGAGAGAGAGTTTTTCCATGACGAACCAAACAAGACCAGTTATTCCACTCCTTACTTGCTGAAACACAGACCAGAAAGAATGTCAATCAATCGGGCTCTCTTTTTCCCTCTTCAGAGACCTGTACTGCGAAGCAAGATCAACATGCCCTGGATTTATTTCAGTTACCTGGCTTCACTTAACCTAACAACCGCAGTCCCGCATAAGCTGTGTCACGATGGTGGTTAACAACTAGTTCAATCAACCCAGGGTTTCCCAATCCAGCGATGCGCACATTCACATAAAAGAGGCGGTGTTTGCACAGCATGACCAATCGCAAATATCTAAAGAGCCGCATATTTTATGTAAGAAGAGCAAATATGTGAACACATAAATATGAAGAACACAGACACGGTTTTACAGGCAAAACGCAATATAGTTGCTACTTCCTAAAACAGGAAGGAAAGCTGGCAAAAAAAATATCACAACGCTTATCAATATCATCATCAGTCAGGCACAAGATCTGACCATGATTACACTTGTGCTTTCCATTAACTGTCATTGCTTTAGCCTATTATTTCAGTTGCAACCGTGGCAGTGGTAAGCGATTGTGAGAGCAAATAAAAAATATGAAAACATAATTCAAACTGATGTGCGCATTGGCAACATACGGCTCAAGAAGCCAACAAATAGCCTTTACGTAATTCCCTCCTCTGAGTATGTATATTTTTCATGAAAATACCCATCAGGGAATGTTAACGGGGTTATCGCTCTCTAAATGTTTTAACTTTCATGAGTGCGCCTATCTCTCTCCGCGCACCGAGCTCCACCGGATCTTCTAAGAACAGTGACGCCGTTATCAATCAAGTACTTATGTTGACCGGTTGATCTCTAATCTCCAACATAACCTGCTCCCGAGCAATTCGCCAAATCTTGCTTCGTAGTACAGTCATCATGTCTCTTTCCTTTTCGTTCCCCATACATCACTCACCATGTCCCCCCTCTTCCCTGGACAGAATTTAGTCCAGCCTTCAGTGTGGCAATTATCACATATTCATTTTTAAGCCTTGTTGTTTTTTTAAGTGTTACAAGAGAAGGAAATGACTTGCATTGCATTGTAAAGATAAAGCTGTCCCTTGGCCTAAATAATATTAGATTTCAACTGTGTATGAATTTGACATCTCTGCATGAAATAAATATGGACCTGTAGAGTGACAAGAAAAAGATAAGAAACATAAAACATAAATTATCATAGGAAGTGTGCAAAAGTTCACAATTTAAAACATCTTTCATTCTTTTTCTAACTTAGAGCACAATCACTGAATTATTTTTATTAAAAAGGATTAACCTTTTTTACATAAGCGGGTAACCTCTGTATAAACACCGATCTCCTGCAAAAGCCTGGCCCGGGCAGTGCAGTTCTTCCTGCTCGTTGTCTGCAATGTTTGTACTCGCTAAAGTCACGTTTGACCACACTTGATTTATGTTTTTGAGATTCTGGTTGTTTGTGAGTGGAATATGTTTGTGTGTGGTGTGCTGTTCTGGCCAAACCATTGCTATTCACTCACTATAGAAACAAAACTGTGTGGGACTCCCGTTTTCAACAATGAAAAATCTTTTGGGCCAGGCATTAATCAGATCAAACAGCTAATCTGTCATGTAATATTTGCTCCGTCATTATTTATTTGAGAAACGCGTTTCCATGCCAACACTTTATCGACAAAAGATAAGAAAAAACTATAAAACTATTTATGTTGTATATAGATTTGTCAAATTTATTTGCTTCCATTCAGCGTTTCAAATTAGATAATGTGCATAGAAATGCTTGGATGGAAACATGGCTTTGTGTTGCTTATGTGCAGCAGAACGAGAAGTGAAATTCAGACGTGCATACGCGTAAACTATTTGAAGATTATTGACACTCTTTTGCCAGCTGACTGCAAATTTTTGATGAGCAGCCATTGAAATGAAGTGATTGATAATCCCAATCATTTTTTAATAATTGATCATCCACTAAAATGTCATAATTGTGACAGCCGTAAAGGTAGCACGATACCATGCTCAAAATGCCCTGATTCGCTATAAAAGCTAATGTTTGTTAGCTGCATCGTTTTTTTTATTTTTGTTTTTAGAAACATTTTTTATTTTTATTATTATTTAGAACATACAGAACATACAAATATAATTTAACAAGAACAAAAACCCTCTCCCAACCCCCACCCTCTGCGGTATCGAGGAAAACAAAAACACACAAATAAAAACAAAAACAGAAATCACACCTTGCCTAGTCACTCTCCTCTAATTCTTGTGATGCTGAGGTCATTAGGACTGATACTTGTGCTGCTGCATTTTTCCATAGGTCTATAGTCAATGATTCGGCTTTGTTAATCCTTGCTGCAGAGAGCTCAAGCATAACTATGTCTAGAAAATACGCCAGCCACTGTTTTATACAAAGCGAGTGGGGGGGGGAGCCAGCACTGAGCTATCATTTTCTTGGTTGCAGTTGAGCCAGCTAGCCAAACTTTCCTCTGTCTCTAAAGCAGGTGTAATTTAGAGTCGTCGTTAAGTAACAAAACAACTGGATCAGTAGGAAGTCAACATCCTATCACATCGGATATTATTGATGTTGTTTTATTCCAAAACTCATGCACTTGTTCACACTCTCAGACCATGTGTAGGAAAGTTCCAGTTTGTTCAGGTTGACAGAGCGTGCAATAGGGAGTGGGAATGACTTTAGAGACGTACAGTATCTCTTCTGAGGAGTCCAATATGTCCTATGACATATGTTGAAGTGGATCTGCTGGTGATTTGGGTTCTTGGAGCAATGGAAAATGTTGTCCCAAACTCTTTCCCAATTAATTGTGTTCCCCTCAGGGCTCAGTTCTCGCTCCCATTTCCTTGCTATTGGGAGTTCTATAGATACTTGCAACAGTTTAGCATAGATCTTGGACGCTAATCCTCTCACAGGAAAATCAAATAACCGTTTAATGACTGGGTGCGCCTCAAGACTGTTTCCCCATGGTACTCCATAACATTTTAGGGCTGATATTAAGCACAGATACAAGAAGAAGGATGTCCTGGGGACCTCAAAACTAGCTCTTAGGTCTTCAAAAATCAACATACCTTTCTCATTGAATAATTGGTTTAGAGTATAAATGCCTCTGTCACTCCACTGCTTACAAGCAAGTGGTTTGTTACCAGACATTAAGTGTGTATTGTGCCAAATTGGGGTGTTCAAATGCCACTTGCTGATGTAGCATAGTTGCTCCTCCACCTGTTTAAAGTTAGTCAATGTGTTGGTGATAATAGGGCCATAGGCTAGCATACACTACTGGATTTAATCTGGATATTACAGTTTTGGGCTAATGGTTCAAGAGAGATTGCAAATAGCATGGGGGAGAGCGGACATCCCTGTCTCGAGCCCTGCTCAATGGGAAACGGCTGAGAGTGCAATCCATTGGTTGAGACTATGGCCGTGGGATTCGCATATAAAGTATGCACCATGTCAATCAATTTGGCCCCCAAACCAAGCCTCTCCATTACTTGCTACAAGTAGTTCCACTCTAGGCGGTCGAAAGCCTTTTCCACTGATAAAACTGCTGCCGTTGTTGTAAGGTTTTTGGCTTCTTCTATTACATGAAGTAGTCTACATTACAGTCATGATGCTTGGGTATAAAACCTGATTGGTTGGGGTGGACTAGCTTCTCGATAAAGCGCTCTAAGCGGAGAGCCAGGACTTCAATGCTTTGTCTACGGTGAGTGCGCATTTCTGCGACAGCAACACGATGGAGCCCTTGATTTTGTCGTCACTACATGAGGCAGCAACCTTAAAGTATTTATTTTGTAGACGATTTATATCTCTTTTACGTAAATGTGACTCCTGTATAAGCGCCACGTCTATGTTTTTCCTTCTTAAATAGTCCAGGAAATTAGCTCTTTTAATCGGCCTGTTTAGCCCCCTGATGTTGACTGAAAGGATTGAGAGCTCAGCCATCTTCAAAATGTACACGCATACGTGTACATCGGATTTTGCCAACAAATCTGCAGCAAAGGGTGAGACCGCAAAACTCCAGCTCAAAACTGCACCTCAAAACTGCACCTCCTGTCTTAAGTCACAGATTAAATTGAAACAGGTCTAGTGAATTCTTATGTTAAACATGAACAATATTATAAACACCTTATAACTAGGTCTCAACAGGCTGTTAAGTTCTGAAGTAGGCTATGTGAGAATCAATTTCTGGAATAAGCTCTGTGTAAAACACACCAACCTAATTGGAGCAATGAGCTGAACAGACAGCATCCCTCATGTTCTTTCAGTCCAGCTAAATGTTAACAAACATAGACTGTAAACTGACCAGCCAGTATTTATCATGTATTTTCAGTCTGGTTAAGTGTCCCTTTAACGCCTGGCTCCGAAACTTACATACCGTGTCCTCAGGATTCATCATGTTTTAAATGTAATGTCCACAAAAGCATAGATTGTAGACTGAGTAGCCAGCATTCATCATTTCTTACAGTCTGGTTAGATGTCCCTTCAAAGGTTGGTTCCAAAACCTACACAGAGCATCCTCCAGTCAAACTCGGTACAGTAGCCCAAATACCGTTAGTCCTCCGGTTACGGTCCTCGGCTTGTGGCGACCTGTGCATGTAGCACGTCTTCCTCCACTTCTAATTTCAGCCAGAAAACACCCGGGTCCGCAGCTGCAGCAAAGGCGAACTCTCTCCCTTCGTGGATCACCCCCAGAGCAGGCAGGCAGCTAAACAAGTCTGAGTTGTGTTCAGCTTGTAGCTGCCTCCTTTTTTGACGTAAATAACCTTGTTAACCTTGTTCTGGCCATAATAATAACCACTAAAATCTCATTGGTCCCACACAAACATTCATTCAAAGAAATCAGGTTTTCAAGCAGCTTGGTTATGATCATGTTAGTCTCGCTTTGCCAGACCTTCCTCCACAGCATTGTGAAGGAGGGTCTGGCTAGTCCACACAGCATTTCAGGATGGTAGAAAAACATGCTCTGGTTTATTGGCATTTCTTTAAACCAATTACAATTGTCTTGGGCGGCGCTAAGCGCCAGACAGAGCCACGGTGCCTCTGCAAAATAGCCTTGTGAAGGAACTTGTTTTGGTGGAACATGTATGTTCAAAAGTTGTTTTAGCTGTTCAACAGAAACTCAGATTGGACAGATAGCTAGCTGTCTGGATTTACCCTGCATAGATCTGAGGAGCAATTATCCATAGTCCTCACAAATCTGCTTTCCAACACAAAGAGAGCGGAAGGTAACGGACAACAAGAAATCACACCTCTTTCTGTGTCATCAAATATTACTATGTTCTATACTGTGTACTGTATTTTTTATTTTTTTTTAAATGGAAGAACAAAACAGGTTGGACAAGCGTGGCTCATTCAGTGTTCAGCAGAGTACCTCAAACTGTGAGCACTAAATCATTGAAGGCATGAAGAGTCATGTTTGCAAATGTTTCTGGTCAATAATATAATGTATCTACAGTGACAACAAAAATCTAATACATTTGAATGTTTTAATGTATTTTTTTTTACGATTTAATTCTTCTTTTATTGAATGGTGCTCATCACAACATGTTAGCTGATGTTGATGTTAGCATTTAACTCATAGCACCTTGTGCCCAATTACAGTTGTACATTGTCTCGTTTAATAATCAATACCAAGAGAGATTATAAATAAAAACAAGTCAGGACTCTTAGACATGTCACCAGTCAAATCTCAAACAGCCACCTAAAAATTCACATACTTGGCTTTTTCACCTTGGCATTTGCACAAATTTTTAGCATTGGTAGTAGATTCACATATTATATAGTATTACTACAGAATCCCCCAATACTTAAAGGGACATATCATTAAAAACTAAAATGTTCAGTGCTTGTGCACATACATTTAGGTATCTGGGGTGCCAAACAACAGACAAACTGTGAAACAAGACAACCCAGTCAGTTCTATTGTGGGCTGCCTAGATCAGAAAACATGGGATTAAAAAAAGCCATTCAGATTTGGCTCCATTTCCTATGTCACAAATTGAGAACTACCTTTGCAAAGGTGACCCATATTTATCTTGCGAGCCAATTAGAGCAGACTGGGCTACGGAAGGGGGGGCTTAAAGAGACACGGCCTAAAACAAAGCATTTCAGGATTTGTACAGGTATATTCAGACAAGGAGTATAAGGAAAATAAAGTTTATAGTAAACATTAACATGCAGCCTATTAAAAAACGACACATTTTAAAACTACATTTTGCAGCTGCACCATGACACAGTAATGCCTTTAAGTGGCAGCAAGGGCGTCGAATGGAACCAGTAACATCTGTGTACACACACAGACACACACACACACACACACACACACAGATGAGTTTGACAGCTGTTTCTATCCACCCTGATTTTCTCCCTCTGCATACTGCAGGGCTCCATAACAACATCACATTATTTCAATCTTCGGCTATTAGAGGCCTTTTTCACTTGAACCTAAATAAATATTGTTTTCAGCCATTTGCTGAAACGACCAATGTTGTCGTTATTTTTGGAAGGCCAATTTTATAATTGTACATTTACGTAATGAAGTAGGCCTACATGTCACAAAGGGACTTTACTGTACTTCTGTTCCCTCCTTCTGTCCTCTTTTTTTATTTCTCTATTCTGTCCTTGCCTTCACACTGCTTTAACCAGCTTCCTCTCTCTCTCTCTCTCTCTCTCTCTCTCTCTCTCTCTGAGCTCCACGCTAATCATGCAGTAGAGACTAGACAGTTCCACTGGCCCCCAATTCCACTTCAAAGGGCAGCCATTTCCTCCTTGTCTGTAAGAGGACCTGTCAGCCCTGCCTGCCTGCCTACCTACCGCAACGAGAGAGTGAGAAAGACAGAAAGAGAGAGTAAGAGTGGATGGGAGACAGAAGGAAAGGATGTCTAAAAAAGCAGAAAAAGGAAGAGAAGCAGAAAAGTTGAGAGCGAGGAGGTCCTCAAGGAGAAGCAAAGAGGTAGTGTTGTTGCGTTTTTGTGTGTTAAAAGTATGCGCGCTCGCGCATGTTAGGAAGAGTACACGTCAGCGTTTTGCCAATCTCAGAGTTGGTGGAGAAAAATCGGAGAGAAAAAAACAGACAAGGTACTCGGGACCATTTTTTTTACGCTTAAGAAAAAAAAGGTTTACCTTGCGATTTCTATTTGAACTTTTCTCCTGCTTTGCCTACCTATCTTTCTTTCTCACTTCTTTTCCTCCCTCCTCCTTGTCCTCGCTCACTTTTCCACCCTGCGAGAGAGAGAGAGAGAGAGAGAGGTGTCCTGTTCCTCCCCGTCTCGTTTTCGGAACGCAAATTAAAGTTGCATTCCGTGCCGCCATTGTAAGGGTAATGAGTAAAAGTTATCTTCAAAGGGTTCGGATGGCGGGAGAGGAAAGAGCCAAAGGGATGGGAGAAGGTGTGTGTGGGGGGGTGGGGTTTGGGCAGAGCGGAGATTTTTTTTCTTGAGTCCCTCTAATGCGTGAAATTACACCTGCCACCTTCTGGTCTGGGTACTGCGAGCATGAATGTGTTTGTGTTCACATAATCACACACATCCATATTTGCGTATGTGCACATCCACATACAAGCACTGATTTGTAAACACACCAACACTCACCACCACACATTCCCTATCGTAGCGCGTGCTGTCTAAAGCTACATTTCTGCTAACACGGAGCGCAACACTATATTCTTATTAATAGTTTGAATTCCTATTAACAGTCAGTCCCAGATAGCAAGTTAATTAACTCTCTGCCCTCCTCCCCTGGCTATCAGCGCACAGGTAGCTTTTCATGTTGTTACTGAGAGATAGAGGGAGGGACGGCAGAGAAGGGGAGAAAGGTGAGGAGTGAGAAGAAGGAAAGACGGAAGCAAGGGGTGGAATGGGGGAGCGGAAAGAGAAGAAGTGAGTAATGGGAAAGTAATGGGAGAAGAAAAGGATAAGGAACAAGGAGAAGGAGAAAAAGATGATGGGTGAGGGAGAGAGGTAAAAGAGGGGGGAGGTGGGAGGTGGTGAGGACGGAAACATGAGCTAAATTGGATTTGGATGAGAAACCGCTGAGAGGGTTGTAAAGTGGCTTGGACGGTGGATGTAAGAAAGGTGTTTTTTAAATTTCTTCATCGTTCCTTTTTTCATGTTCAGCATTTCAACACCTGCTCAGAGCGCAGCAGGAGATGAAACAAATGGAAAGGGAGGAATGTAGGGGGGAGAGCTGAGGAGACGAGCGCTTCGGATGAAAGTGCTTAGGGTTTGAGCTCTCATGTACTTTGAGCAGTCTGACATCAGGATCATTGTGTTTTACAGTAGGAGCTTAGGACCCCGCTGGAGAGCTGGGCACTGCATCAGTTTACCAGAGAGCTAATAACTTAAAATTCTAATTATTACGATATTAAAGTGACGCATGCAGACTTTCATTTGTGTGCCAGTGCTCTGCTTAAAGCCACATAACATATGCAGACAGTTACCATAACAGCAAGTTGGGACATTAAGTATTTCTTTAAAAATTCACCCAGTCAAGATGTAATTTATATCTTTCCCTCATGTTTTCTCAAATATGCACCACCAAAACATCTGATTTTGGGATTGCTGTGTTTGTTTTTTTTAAAAGATGATTATTTCATAACTGTAACCAAGTGTTCATTATTGTCATTGTGATGACATAGGTCCCCTAACCCTAACAAAGTAGTCTAGTAACCTAGTGCTGGGTGATATGGAGAAAATCAGATACCAAAATATTCTTGACCTTACTGTCGATATTGCGGCGATATTGTAGGGTTGACAATTGGTGCTTTCAGAAAATATTAGATTACAATAAAATTAGATAAATAATCATCAGTAATGTGGATATAATGACTAAGTGGGTAAAGACCTAGAACAGTCTGGTAAGTTAAGACAATGACATCGCTTTACATAATGTATCTTTTAAAAGCAGGAATTGACAACACTTACCATATTACAATATTACTATATCGAGAATCTAAGACAATAACTGGTCTCAGATCACGATAGCAATATAATATCAATATATCGCCAGCCCTAGTTTTACCCAAACCATTACTTTTCTCTAAACCATATGAAGGTGTTTTTGTGCTTAACCAACCTTAACGGTAGCGTTATCAAATCATAAAACCAAGACAAATCATGCCATACTTCTCCTTCCAGAGCTCATGGAATAGAAAAAGAAAATTAATTTTGTCTTTTTTTTGTACTGTATACTAGGACAGTGTATTCTGCTTTTAGGGTCATGGTGCAGATAAAGGTTGACGGTCACTCATCAAAGCTGTGATCCAATGTAAAAATAACATTACATAATACCTCCATTCTGGAATTAAAGGGTCATATCTTTTTTTACTGCATATTTATGGTTTTTATTCAGTTTATTCCTTTAATAATTTGAGACTTTTGAGCAAGCAGTGCAGGTTTCTTTCTGTCCTAACAGCTGCAAGACTTCAAGGTACTGTACAGATCATTGTCTGAAATTCTAATTTAGATGTGCAAATCCCATCTTTAGTTGTACTTGTTGCAGCAGGGGTGTTAACGGTACACAGATGTCATGGTTCAGTTCATACCCTGATTTAGGAGCCAAGGTTCGGTGTGAGGATACATTTCTTTTTATTTATTTTGAACAGACATTATTGCAAGTGCATGTGAAAAGACTGACAAAATCCTCTTGCTGGGGACTGAGGTAACATTTTGCCCACTGGCAATTTTGGTTAACTATTTTCATTATGAAAATAAGAACATTTCAAACACTTCTGTATTATACTGTACAAACACTGTACAAACACTACACCAAAAGGCAAGTCACAACAGGCTATGAAACTGAAAATCATCTGTTATACTTTGAAATTAAAAATAGTTAATGAATAGAATAATAGTAAAAAGAAGTTGTGCACTCGGCATGAAAAAAATGTAATAGATCTTTATTGTCATTGTTTTACAACAATGAAACATAGTTTAGCAGCTCTTCAGTATGATTATATAATTTAGACAACAAAATATAAAATAGCAAATTATTTATGGTAAAATATGAAAATCAATTTTCATCAGATTTACACAATGAGGTGACACAATAGCGAACAACAAGGCACCCACAGGAGACCTCTGCTGCGTGTCAGTCGGAGTGCCTGTTTAACCAACACACACAAGCAGTGACGGGACTAAGCTCTGCATTGACACAAAACTTGGCAATGTGGCCCCTTCCCGTGTGGGTCTGTTCATTTGTGCTTTAGAAAGTAACCGCCATGAAATAATCAGGAAATAACGTTTTATTCCTCTGATTCATGGCTTTGTGCTCGCTGATGGAGCTCCCTCTCTTCATTCAATCTGTGGCTCGCTCAACCACCGCTGCTCTCTCAATCTCTCTCTGGCTTGTTAAGCCGGGTAAGAGAGGCCAATTTTGAACACTGTGTTATAAAAACACCAACCAACATATTATACCTTTAAGTTGTGGCCACTGGTGATTTGGCCAAAGCAGGAAGTGTAAACTGAACACTAGAGCATGGCTCAAGAGTTCAATTCCCACCAAGGCCACACATTTTCATATTTTCAGAAAATGTTTCTACTTACAGCCCTGCAGGAAGCATTGCATTCATGCCAAATAGTAATAGCATGTAGTTCTGTCAAGTTTTCCTCAGACATGATGACGGATATTGCAGCAAAATGCACTTCCTCAAGCTACAGAAATGAGAGCAGACGATATTAAATAAGACACGCATTAGAAACGGCTCTGATATTCCACATTGTAGATTTCTGTGTTTACATTTGATCTTATTGGAATGCTTCTTCTACTCTCATTGTGTCGGTGTGTGTGTTGGCCTGCTTGTATATCTGAGTGTATCCCTCAGGCCTTTTTTCCCAGATCAAGGCCTTCAGTATCAGCTCGATGAAGAGGTTGTGACAGCCAATTAGCTCACACTAAATTGATCCAACCATCTGTGTGTGTGTGTGTGTGTGTGTGTGTGTGTGTGTGTGTGTGTGTGTGTGTGTGTGTGTGTGTGTGTGTGTGTGTGTGTGTGTGTTTCCCAATCAATGCTCATGCTTTATTGGCAAAGCCATTACTCATTTTATTGAGTGATGGTGCATTCAAAAACAGAGTTTTCAGAGTATAAACACTTTTTAATTGACACTCAGAAACAGAAGTAAAACAAAATTGGGAATTTTAACTAATAATTGATGTGTCATGTTTTTATAATGGTTAAAATGTAAATTTCAATGCAAGCTATATTCAATTTAATAGCATTTGCTCCAGGCATAATTTGCACATTATTGCATACATTATTGTGTAATCTACTTTATGTGACCCATTTCTTGGTCAACTTTAATGCAGTGCCCAATTTTTTATTGTTTTTGTTTTCTGTACTTGGTGGAACACATTTTGCTAAACAAATACATTTTACCTGGGTGGATAATATGGCTGCATCTTTTTTTTTTGCTCTTTGGTTTCCTGAGATGTCTGGTCTATATCTGGAGTAAAAGTTAGTGCAATTTATTTAATCAATAGAATCTTAAGCCTTAAGTCATTTTATGGAGCCTGTTCATGGAAAGGGTCAAGCTATTTAACAGGGAAGTAAGTTTTCTGAGGGAAAGGGTTTGAATCTGACTGGGTTTAGGGCAGCTTCCAAGAGTTTTTTTTTTTCTCCTCAGTAAGTGCACGGACATGTGTTAATCTGCCAAACTCAGGCCTGAATTCCAGATTAGAGAAGGTTCTGTTGATATGGGAAATATACTTGTAGAACTCAAGATGTAGCTGGAATTTAATCCAGAAGGAAAGCTTTGACGTAAACTAAATCTCTGGGGAGCAGAGCAAAGTCTTGATAGTGGCCTGAGCACTAACAAACTTATAAAAATATACTGGAATGCCAGCAAAATGAGTGCAAATATAGAAATAATCATGTTGGTGGTCAAATTCAAATGATTTAAACGGGAAGTATAATGTCACCACAGATCTAGTGAGTTACACTGAGGGCTTCAGAATCACTGGATCACTGGATTACGTAAATATCCAGTGCAAAGGTAAAGTTTTTCTTTTGTCTTTTGTCTGTGATTTCTAAGCGGATTCATGGATGTTTTATTTGTGAACTTCGTCCTAAATATGTATCGGTTAAAAAAAAAATCGAATGTTTTCCCTGAGGGTATATTGGTTTTTGCTCCCCGGTGATTTGTATTTCCTTCATGAAATCATAATTCATGGTTTATCTATAACTACTTTCAGCACCAAGGGGTAAAGTGACTCAAAGGTCAGTTTATCATATTGGTAAAATAGTTGGGGGAGTGAATGACAAATCACCCTTACTTTTGTAGTAAATATCTTGATTAAGACACTTAACCCAAGCAGAGATACTCAGCAGCAACACCCCCAAAAAAAATTGTGATAGTGGAACTTTTAAAGATGATTTGTGAAAAGTGCTGTTGCATTCCAGCTTCACTGGTTATCAAGTGACAATCCACATGTGTAGAGAAAGAAAATACACCCGCCGTGCAAAAGTCGAGATGAGCCGCGCGATGCCCGCTTCCATGGTCAGCGTAGCAGCTTCAGTTGATTATTACTATTCATTTTTGATTGACATGTTGGGAAGCAGTGTAGCAAAAGCTGGAATTTTCAGCTGCTACTTTAAGATGGCAAAAAATAAGGTGACAAGCACCATATGCATGTAGGTGGGTTAAGTTATTTAGTCTAAACATTTCCCCAAAAGGTTGTACAAGCTAATCTCCAGAGGGAATTAAGTTAGAGCAGACATCTGGCCAATGTTTGCTAAGAATCTGAGACCATGGCACACTATTTTGTTCACTGCCCCAGTTTTTAGTTGTTTTGTGGGGAGTGGTTCCACATTCTGAGGAAGTGCTCATCTCTTAATTTGTTTATCTTTAAAATGCACTTCCTTTATGTGTCTTTGGGGAATTAAAATGACAACATACAGTATGTGCGCAAGATGACTGAAGGTTGGCACTTGGCTTTTATGCTACATAAAATGTGTGTGCATGTGTTATTTTCAAAAAGCGTCAAAATGCATGTGGTCTGATTTTTTTCTATCTTGAAGGCGAGATGCTACTTTTATTAAGTAACATTTAATTAGGGGATTTTTTTAGTTGAATTTTTGTAACTTCAACTCCTGTCTTTGTCTCTACATGTCCACATCATTCTCACTCACTATCCCTCCCCCCCCTCCACCACCACAAACACACACACACACACTTTCCTGTCACTGTTTCATCTTGAACTCCACGATTCAGTTGACGATGCTTTCCACTGAAAGAGCTGCAATAAATAAAAGTAAAATGAACCACGGGATGAATAAAATATGAGCATAATAATGAATAAATAAAGGTGTGAGTGTATTAATAAAAGCGAGTCAGAGGTATCAGACAAATAGAAACCAACACACGCCACCATCGCCTACGCATTCAGCACTGATGAAAGGCTAAGGTGTGTGGGTTAGCAGACAGCCCTTCTACCTACCTCTGTTCTTGCTATCTCTGTTTCTCTACCTTTCATTTACAGTTCTCTCCATAACTTTATCTGCTTAACAGAAAGAGCACTGGTTAAGCAATATATACAGGTGTAGGTTGCAAAATACTTCTTAATATGTTTCTTTCTTCTACTATTTAAAAAAAAAAAGTTTAATAATACAATACAATTTGACATAATGTTCTATTTTGCTTTTCCAACACAGTTTAACACAGGTGATTACCCAACTGAGGACATACCTGTTCTCCTCAATTCCCTGTTATAGTGCTTAATTGCCCGTTTGTATGGCTTAAATGAAGACTGTAAGATGCAGTTGAAAACACTGGAAACTAGTGTTTAATCTTACTTTTTTACACTGTTCAACAATTAACAATTTAATATCAACAATATTAAAATATATGTTTATAAAAAGAATAGGTGTCAAATCTTAAGTCCTTTTTATCTGTCAAACATTGTTTTTCACCAATTTGTTGATGAAATGAGAGCCATAAAGTATATATGGGGGGTCTGTAGGCTCTCAAAAGACAAACGGCACACCAGCCGCTCACAGGTTAGGACTTTAGCCCAAATGTGAAATTAAAGGAAGTCTTCCTATTTTCAAACTGACTCAGTTCACACAGCTATGTAATGCAAAGCCTCTCCTCATAAGCCACTGTGGGCATTCCAAAACAGGCTGATCACCGTGGCAACGCAACAGAGCGGTGGTGATTGGCCACGGTCCTTATCATTCCTGTCAGGACAGGTGCAAACGCTCTAAGTTAAACTAGCTCTTGATTGGTTCAAACCGCCGGGAGGCCAACAAATCCCTAATCAGACTGTTAGCATATGAAAGAGAGAGGAGAGATAGAGGGAGCAGGGAAATTGTAAATGAGAATGATATCAATATATTTGCAGTTAGAATGATTGGGAAACATCTCCCATGCCACATCAGCATGTACGCCCCCACACACACACACACACACACACCACACACACACACACACACACAAACATGCAACAGTGATGCAAACCCAATGAACTTGTGTGCATACATGTACACACATATTGAAATACTGCTTTGCCACACAGATGGACGTGTGTGTGTGTGTGTGTGTGTGTGTGTGTGTGTGTGTGTGTGTGTTTGTTTGTGTGTGTGTTTGTGTGTGTGTGTGTATGTGTGTGATGGTGTGCGTGCGTGTGTGTTGGTGTGTGTGCTTGTGTCTGTGGGTTGGGACAAAGGCAGATGGTGCTGTTGACACCCTATGGCACCTTTCCATCCCACACACACACACAAACAGATGCACATCTTGACGTAGCACAAAAAGTCTAAGATGTAAAAGAGAAGGGGACGGGCAAAAAGAAACAACAACAAGGTGATGTGCTTGATTTCAACACAATATAGGTACAGAGATAACCTTAAACACAATCAGTAATATTACAGATTCACAAGCCACACTACCTAAGGAAACTAGCAGTGTGTTCTCCCATTATTACAAACATGGGGGTTCCACAAGGAAGTACAATCTCTCCAGTCTTATGAATGCAGGAGCAACACACCGGAGCATGTTACAATCAAATTTGCTGATGATACAGCGATCATAGGTTTGGTACAGAAATATGATGGAACCAACTACCAGGCTTGGGTCAGTTTATAGAATGGTGCAGGTCCAGTTGTCTTCTAGCCTAGATGCCAGCCGAACTTAGCCCCGCCCACAACATTCGAGGTTGGGAAGTTCGGTCTGGACTTGCTCTATTGAGGAGCAATTATTGCCCGAACAGGATCTGTTCGGACCAATCAGATTGTCGGACAGATGATCAACAGTAACAGAATCAACCACGTCACCAAAGAACGCTTGGGTTGAATTTGTTTACAACAGGTGGCTACCGCTGGAGAATTGAGATGTGCAGAGGTGGTGGAGAGAGATAGAGCGGCGCTAGAACAAAGCCATGAATCAGAGAAATAAAACGTGTTTTTGCCGATTCATCTCTAGAAATGCACTGTAGCAAGCATGTCACTATCACTAATGTTATCCACATTTATATTTACACGCAACAAATGATATATCTAGCTTCAAAAAAGTCTAAAAGTCGGAAGTGTGAATGCATTGTGCAGAGTGGTTGCTATGGAGACGATACACAGTGATGAGTTCTGTTGACAGTTGAGTTGAGTTCCGTTGCTCTGATTGGTTGTAGGTCTATCCAATGAATGCAGAGGCATTTTTTTTCCCTGGTTTGGTTGGAACACGCCCCATAATCACAGCCCAATGGAGCGGTTTCAGACTCACATTCTAACTAGAATCTGAGTATGACCACGTCAGACTAGTTGTCTTCTGCTAAACACGAAGAAAACTAAAGAAATTATATTTAACTTTAGAAGTGGGGGCTCGATCCACCAGCAGATGACTATAGAGGGGCTCTTAGGAACAATAATAGATGCTAATCTATCATGGAAACCAATACTTATGCCATCTATAAAAAGGAAAGGAAGCTGAGACAGTTCAGAGTAGAAAAAGACATGATGGTCCTTTTCTATCGCTCTTTTGTTGCCTGGTATTTGTCTTTGTCAGTGACAAACAAATATGAACTGCACAGGATAGTTAACATGGCCAGCAAGTTTGCTGGACATCGAACACAATCTGCAAATCCAGGGTGGTGAGGAAAGGGCTACATCCCCTATTCCAGGTGTATGAGGTGCTGCTATCATGCAGAAGATTTAGGGTGCCGCCCTTACAAACTAACTGGACTCGAAAATCATTTATTCCTACCAGCATTACACTACTGAATAAATTAGGGAAAATAACTTAATCCTTTCCGTGTGATAATACTGCACTTTGGTATAATATTAAAATGTCAATGATGATGTTGCACCATACTATTGATAGCCCACTGGTGCTAATGATACTGCACTATACTATTTTATAATGAAGAGCTATTTGGTGTTGTGTATTGTTGTTGTGCCGGGGCTCTGATGAGCTGTATGGGGCAAGATGAATTTTCGAAAGGATCAATAAATATCTATCTATCCATTTATCTATCTATCTATCTATCTATCTATCTATCTATCTATCTATCTATCTATCTATCTATCTATCTATCTATCTATCTAAGAAAACTACATGCCATTCAGTTGGTTAAACAAGACTAAGGAATTTAGTTGCCACTGGTATTACCAATTCTCCAAAAAAGACATTTTAGAATGTCATAGGATGTTAACCAATATAAACATGATGAACAGTTGCATACATATTTGTGTCTACCTGCACTTACTCTCAAATAAATAAATTGCGGACAACTCTACATCACACACCACCAATATATAGTCTTTTTCTTTTTTTATACATCGGCATCAGTCTGATATGAACAGCCGATGATTATTTCCGTCTAGCTTCCCATGTGTGTGGTCTGCACTGGTGTGAGTGTTTATTTTGGGCCATGAGGAGTTTGTGACACAGTGACGCATGCAGGATATACATGCAAAAGAGGAAGCAATGTCTGCGGTCTGGACATTGTTCACAGTGAAAAAAGTAAAACTTGAATTGCAGTAAGCAGTACTTGCAAGGTCAAAAAAATGCTTACTTATCAAATCCTTCAACACCAACAACGATATGAAGACTCGCCATCCAGAAGTTCACAAACAATATCAGGAGCAAGCTATTAGCATAGGCAGCCTAAATGCAAACAGTGGCAGCAGCAGCCCACACTTTAGCCAGTGTGGTGAAGAGAGAGAGAAAAAGAGAAAGGGTGGTGTGTCTATGTAGGTGAACATGAAGTTAGCAGAAACGTTATAGCTGTGAGCGTAGCAGTGCAGTGTGCGCACAATTTATCTGTCGGGGAATAAATGCTACAACTTAAGACCCAAGCCAAGTTCCCAGGGGCCCGTTTGAGTAAGGAAGTTTAAGAAACTCTGAGTCTAACCCTGATCTCTGAGTTGATTTACCCTGAGATGGGGAAACTGAGTTTTCGGTTCCAGAACAGCTGATTTGAGTTGGTTCAATCAACTCAGAGTAGGTTGACTCAAAGTTAAGCACGTGCACCACCACTATAAAAAGGCAGCATGAAAGGAGCCATGATACTACGATTCACCATGGTAACAACCACAAACAAACTGTAAAAAAAATACTCATGCGCACAGCAAGTTTGAACATGTATTTTGTCAAAAGAGCAACACAGCAGCTGCTGCAAAAGAGAGAGAATTTGTGTGGGAGAAAATTGCTGCTAAAGTAAATGTGTAAGTTCCAATATAGTGTATTAATATCATATTTAATCGTAAGTATAATATTACTGGTGAAATGGTATTGAACCTATAATCTATTTATTTTAGGTGCAATCCTGCGGGCGAAAAAGTAATAGGCCTACTAACCCCATTCTGAGGCTGCAGCACTATCATTAACAGAATTATAATTCATAATCTTTTATTTCAAAGGGTTTCCATCATTCACCTGCAATACTGTGGAACTCCTTTTTAATGGCTCTTACTGGTTTGTGTCCAGGGAACACTACGAAAAATGTTTAAAACACGTTTCAGAGCGAGTCACATTCTCCTGCCATTTGTAAAAAAAACGTAATGCAACACGAAGAATCTGCTGGGATGTAAGAGCATGATCACGATGGGTGACGTTAGTGATATGAGGACGGATAAGGTTATGTAGGCTACATAACTGATAGACTGGGAAGAGAAACGATACCGCTCAAATAAGTAGGCTGGTATCTGAAAATGAAAATTCATCTATAGTCGGGGCTTCAATATCATCTCCTGACGCATGTTTAACTCCCTGCAAAGTAATACAGCTTCATCATCAACGGGAAAAAAACGTGTTATAATCTGCCTAAGATGGTCAATAAACCAACACTGTTTTTTTATTCATACAGATGACAAACTGCGCTAAAATGTGCCTGATACAGACTGAATGAATGAATAAGGAAATGAAAGAGCATAAATAGAGGTTTATTGAAGAAAACCTGCTGGATTAAGCCATAATTTCCCAGTTATCCTGGCTCAATTTAGCCTTGACTCGGTTTCACAAAAGCAGAGGAACCTCTCTACAGCTAGCCTGCTCCTGACCAGGCTAACAGCCAGGATTTATTAATCCTGGAGCCTTTTCTGTTCACTCAGCAGTTGTTTTAACATATTGTTAACAGCCTGCATTAAAATACAACACGTGCATATTGCTGTTTATTTAAATAATGTTATTATTTAAAGTTGTGACCATTATTTTTTATAATTATTCATGTGACAGTCATTGTTACTGTTATATTGCTGCATGCAGACTGCTGTTTATTGTTATTAGAAGTTTGATGAATATCTTATGGCAGTTGTTGAGCAGTAATTAGAAAAGGTTGATACAGTTGTCAAATGTGTTTTAAATGAAGTCAGTTACTAAGGGCAATATATAAAGTGCTGTACATGTGTTTTTCTATAGTGGACCAATGCACCTTAAATTATTTTAGTTGATTCATTTTTTTTGTATTTTTTAACAATAAAGGATTCAATAAATTAGCATTCTTAGCACACAATTTGTGTTGTCCAGTAAACTAGGACTATAATTTGGGAGGAATGTACAATTATAAAACTTAATTGTACAATCCTCCTACTACTATGTAACAACAGGTAGAGGACACCCCGATTATTTTTGACCTTATATTTTGCTTGGGGGAAATAACGAAAAATGAATATACTCTGTTACATTCATGTTTACAGTGTGCATGAAATTTATCACTTAATTATCTTTATAGTTTCTAGATTTTAGAGTCCAATTTCTCAGTGTCTTTCTTTTCTTTGTCCATATATACGAGAGAACAAAGCATATAGTATGTAAAGAAGGAAACTCGTCCTCTATAAAAACAATATTGTGACAGATAATAGCAGACCGACTGAATGATAGGCTAGTCTAAAAATATACATTTACGAACTACTGCTCTTAACTGAAACCATTCAATGAGCCACTTGTCATATGCAAAAACAAACAGTTGTACACTTTGCGTTAAAAGCGGGCAGTGGAAGTTAATATGACTTAGGTCATTTATATTTTATCCCATGAGAGAGAGGGAGAAACAGAGTGAAAGAGATATTTATGCATCATATTCTAGTGTTGTAGAAAATGTATCTTCATGGTAAATTTCCTTCTGCTCACTTTTAAGGCAAAGAGTACAACGGTTAATTTGTGCAAATGATTAGTAGCCTAACTCCTTGAATTGTATGACTATAACGGTTTCAATTCAGAGCAGTGGTCAGTATATGTATATTTTTAAGCTACTTACGCATTCAGTCGCTCCGCGATCATCTGCCACGCTTTCTCTGGCTGTTTCATTACAGCGCCTGTGTTTCTTTTTTTACAAATAATGTGTTTCACGTTATCACACTTCCACAAGAAGCTGCTGCTCACTCTGTAAAGTATGAACAATGCATATTCTCCATTGTAGCATAAGTAAATCTGTTATTGACCTCGCAGTCTGTTAAGGAAATAATTACTTCAGCCCGGCTCGATCTAGTTGCTCCTCCTCAGCCTGGCTCGGCCTTTGTGAAACGCACCAAGCCAGGCTGCACAGATTAGACTAGGTCAAGTCTCGCTTTATCGGTTATCCTGGATTTATAAATTCTACTTTTGTGAAACAGCCCCCAGGTTAGGTTCACAGGCTCAGTTACCATAGTAACTGACTCTGAGGTTAAGTTACCTCTGTTTCTGAAATGGGCTGGAGTTACAGTTACAGAGGATATTGCTTGTTCTTTTGCTTATCTGCTGAAAACACTTGACTGGATAAAACATAGCATTTAAGATAACGTTACATGTGTTGTGGAACAGAGCTAAGCAAGCCGAGCATCAAGCTAGGTGAGGTAGGTTGTGTGAGACGGGAGATGTAGTCCACTGAGCGGTTTCACACAAAACTAAGTGGTACTATGACAAACCTACGGCTAACTGAGACTTTCTTTGGTTGAAAAATGATCTTTTAAATTGACGAACATCATATTTGTAATCCATGGCTCAATTCAAACGGGATCAAAAAATAATTTGCTTCTCCCCGTTCACTACCGTTCATATTTTTTCTGAGTTTAGGTCCCATGAGGTCCACCAGAAGGGGCGGGACTTCAGCTCTCTATGTGAAGGTTAAGAGATTAGCCATGAGCTAGCAACAACTTCAGCACATGTGGCTCACTTACTTAAGGTGGGCTGGCTTTAAGGTGGACCAGCGATTTATCATTTAGTGACAAGCTGCACTTCCAAGTTTTGCTTTAGTGATCTCTCCCTCACCAACGCAGGGAAAACCCTGATTAGTCACAAAACCTAAACAGGATATTTTGTTTTATGATCCTTAATTATTGATTTATAAACCACACTTACTTTTACAGATAAACTGGATTTTCATTAAGTTATATACTTGCTACAATTTATAAAAGTAGCCTAAAACTAACACTGTTAGTTACTTGTGTTTTTCATGGTGTCCCTTTAACTAGTTGAGAGAAAACAATGTGGTAAATCTATTAATTATTGGCTTTTCCAAACTCCAAAACTTTGCAAATAAGAAAGACATTACTTTTTCAATTTCACAGTGTTTACATATGTTTTTGAGTATGTTCAAAATATGATTATCATAGAAACTTGTTTTATACAGATTATATCAACAATGTTAATATTGGTTATCAGTATTGCCCAAAATTAATTTAATTATTAATGCATCCCGACAAATATACACGCATGCATGAAGTAGCATTGGACACACAAACACAAAGGCAGTTATTTTTTCAGGGGACAAAGTGAAAATGAAATATAGTTCTTGTCATCAGATACCTTCTCGCATGGATGTCACTGGTTAATGCCTTTCTCTCTATTTCCATTTCTTTCCCCTCTTTCTTCCTCTGTGTCTCTATCTCTGGCTTTCAGGCTGCCAGCGCTGACACCCAGAGTAATATCAAGAAAAACTATTTTTACTTTGATGTGTGTGTTTGTACGCTACCTGTTGTGTGTGTGTGTGTGTGTGTGTGTGTGTGTGTGTGTGTGTGTGTGTGTGTGTGTGTGTGTGTGTGTGTGTGGAGAATTTCTGCGTGGGTGCATGAAAGGTGTGAGGTATGTATGCATATGCTGCGTGTTATGCGAGTACATCAACAAGCAATGCGTGTGTTGTATTTGTCCATGCACATATTCCATGTTCACATGTATGGAAATGTGAATTTTTAATATGCCTGAGACAGAAAGCGGGAACCCTCATGGGAACCTGTTATTTGTATCTTGCAGACCCAAAAAACCCTATTTCTGCAGCAAAAGCTGCAAGAAGAAGAAGCATAAACTTTGTCTAATTTAGGGGCTGGATCATCAGAAGGATGTGGTCCGTGAAGTCATGGGTATCTGAGAACCTGAAGGCCATGCTGAACCTATATTTTCTTCCCCAAAAGAGATGGCCGAACCTCACAGGCACCTAAACTAAAGGTCGAGAGAGAGAAATCGGAGAAGAGGGGGGAAAGATGGAGATGAAGAAATAAATACGGTTCTAAAACAAAGAGCAGAGAACACAACAATAAGAAATATGGGAGACATTTTTTTCTGATTGGCATAAAGATTTACACAGAAACACACAGAGTATGGCTGGTTTCGTTCCTAAATACAGAGCCTGAATACATGGCAGACAGATGACATACGGAAGGAAGTGTGTGTGTGTGTGTGTGTGTGTGTGTGTGTGTGTGTGTGTGAGAGAGAGAGAGAGAGAGAGAGAGAGAGAGAGAGAGAGAGTGTGATACGCTCTTGGTTTCAAAGAAGTCCTTTAAACTGAAATTCTTGTATGTGTGTCAAACAGTGTGTGTCAGCTGTTGGCTTGTGTGTTTCACAATGAGCACAGTGTGTGTGAGCAACAACATCCATCCATCACACTTACCAGCTGGCCCTCTGCATGTCAGGGTCTCTTTTTTTTCACAAAAGCAAACACACAGTTTTGAAAACATTGTACAGACTCTCATCTATTCCCTGGGTGTCTAACTTCATTTTGGTGTCCCTGTTATTCAACCAGGGTTTCAAAGAATGTGAGCATTGTTTCTGTTATTTCTTCCAAATTGGCAATGGCAAACTATGTATATGTGCCACAGAAAGCAAACAGTCTGCAGGTTGTGGCATAGGCTACTGAGATTAATCTGTGCGTCTTTGTGAAATAGGTGTTGCGAGAGGCTTAGTGATGTAGGGGCTAATCACAGGGCTAGTTGGTGAACTACTGTACAGTAGCTGGCAAGCTAACGACTAACATGCTAGAAAGTCAGTCACAACACAGCCGCTTCCCAAAGTCTGTACTGTGCTGGCATTTGGACGAATCATTTCAATCAATAAATAATCATTTAAGAGACGAAATAAAGCTCTCAGAACTATTTACACCCTAACTGACACTCAAACTGATCATATATTCACTGTGTTTATTGAGGACATCTTGTGTAAAAACATGCTTTGTTTGTGAGGCAGTTTGTACTCCAGCAGAATATTGTTGAATAAAAGTGGATGGTGCAACACAGCTAATACGCTACTAAAGCTTCCTGTATTAGACTTTTGGACTCTCTGGCTGTCTGTTCCCTCAAAGGTCAGCGCTGTCATGACCTTTGCTATTAGTCAGTTGTACATTTGCATGTTGAAGTTCACCAAAGTGAAAATTTTAAAAATTCATGCCCTTGCAAGTACAAAGGCTCAACCGGTTTGATTTCATGCTAACCGGTTGAAAGTAGCCTATATTAGCAACCTGTGCCGACGCAGTCACGGCGCTGAATCTAACTTGTATTGCAAGCAGTGTTGGGCAGTAGCAGTACTAACTAACGTTACTTCTCAATAGCGTTGCTGTTCAAATAGCTTTTCTCTAGCTTAGCTCTTTTGATCAAGTAACGTTAGTGCGGTAGCGTCCACACAAGCTACATTTTCCAGAGCATTCTGAAGATCAAGCAAAGCAAAGCTTTCTGCTGCGGTCTGAAATAAAACTGCTGAGGATCACTGAGGATCACTGACGCCACGACCAAACATGGACAAGTGGCGTACATGTACATATAACAAAATAGCTCTGATGTAGTAAACTACTTTTGCCATGTGTAGTGAAGCTTCATTTAATGTGAAGTAACTGGTAGCTTAGCGCTCTACACTTTCCAAGTAGCTTGCCTTACACTGGTAATAAGCAATATGAAAACGTGATAAACATAATGTTATGTTTGTTTATAAACTAACTAATGGAGCCTCTAGTGTCCAACTGTCTGACAGCACTTTACTGCAGAGCGCCAGAGATCACATTACAGTAACATTGGGAGGGGAAACAGCGCATGTTCTGTTTGTTTACTAGAAAGGTCATGTTTTCTTTTTTTGCAGTGACAAGATGATATATGGCAGAGGGAATCTCAAATAAAATTAAAATGATATGGAAACATTTTGGATTTCAAGCCGAGGAAAGAGGTGAGCTGAAAAAGAAGAGGCAAAGTGTAAACACCTAAACAAAAGTAGTGCTGCCACTAATGACTAATTTTCTAACGAATAATCTTTTGACAAATTTTTCGATTAGTCAACTAATCTAAACGACTGATTAAAGGTGCAATATGTAATATTGTGTGTAATACTGGCAGCTAGCGGTTAAAATAGTTACTGCACTACCAATTCAAAATACTGGAGAGTCGTTTCCCCCGCCCCCTCCTGCCCAGACTCGAAGTTCACGGGGGTTGCCAGGCTGAGACCGCAGCATTCACAACAATGTAGCTGGACGCTTTTCTCACATAGCCAGACGTTACTCCACAGCACAGCAGAGTAGCTAACGTTAGATGCTGGCTATATTGACAGTCATAAAAGCCCGTGCTCACGTGGAGCTCTGTAACCAACTAACAGACACACTTTTTCGGCTTAAAATTACAGTATGAACCGCTAAAAACACAACAACCTCACTGTTCTCTCCAGACGCCAGTCAGGCACACTTCCTCGGCTTAGAATTACAATACGAAACGCTAAAAATACCACTACCTTGCCGACGGAACACACTTCATTGGCTTAGAATTACGGCAACAATCGCTAAACACACTGCAAACTCATAGTCCCCTCTTTCCGATTTACAGCCCCCCTCTTGTGGCTTAAAATAACTCACCGTTGTCGGCTCCAGCCGCTGAACTACACATTGTAAACAGTCATGGGCTGCTTGCCTGGTCCTCCCGGTAACGTTAACAGTTAGCAGGGTTAGCATGGCGGCGTTAGCCAGGACCTGTCTATGGCCAGGACCAGTCGGGATCACTTTACTGGCTATGTCTCAATTGTTTTTTCGAGTAACCAACTCGGTTACTCTAGCTATATAATTCAATGTGAGTACACAAATGTTGAAATGACAAAAAATGCCCATCCCTAGTAGCTGTGATAAATTAGCGTGGAGCTAATGCTTACCAGTTCAGGAGAAAATAAGCCAACTCTGCGTCCTTTTGGGCTCTAAGCTGTCTCCATCTTTCAAATACATCTCCAATATTTACCAGGGGGTTGTTACGTCTCTGGTCACGCAACTGTTAGAAACATGCTGTTTTCATTTCTTTATGTCATGTAGAATCTATCTCCGTTGATCCTGTTCGTTTGTTTGCTGCTTTCATGGCTGTACTACCGTTACAGCTGTAGCGTGCTGGGTTTACGTTTTTACAGGTATATCTGGCAACCCGGCCTGCCTGTCAAACTGGGCCGTTGATAACAACACACAGACCAAAACATAAACATAAATTCCGTCACGGAATGTAAATTTCAAAAAGAAAAAATACTGAAATTAGCATTGTTGTCAGAAAAGATAGTATTTCAGTTTAACATGTTTCCTTAATATCTGATGAGGCATTGGTGTCATTTTTGGATTTATTACAGTACAAATATTACATATTGGACCTTTAAACAAAACAAATCAAGTGTTTGTTATTTGTGTCCATTTTATTTTGAACTCAACTGAAAGGCCAAAACATAAAATGTCACCTGTGCCATAAACAATATAAATAACTTAAATGTTACCAAATAAAAAATTACAAATGTAAACAATATAAATAACTTAAATATTACCAAATAAAAAACGACAAATGTAAACCATATAAATAACTTAAATATTACCAAATTAAAAATTACAAAGTGGGATGTTTTCCACATTCCAAAACAAATATTGCACAAAGTTGCTATATCAATATAAAACAAAACGCAAGTTCCAGTGCAAAGTATTTGCTTAACAGTGCAAATATTAAAAAGAATTCAGAATGTTTCAAAATGAGAGAAAACTGTTTTTCAAGGTTAATGTCTCTGTTTTCAAGAACACAGTTTAAAGCTGCTCCATGTCATGAGTTAGAGAAGGTTGTAGGCTTAACTGAACACAGTCCATTACAGCCAAGATGGCAAAAAGGAAACAAAAGAAAGTAAACTCATTACACTGTCCAAAGTGTAATTTTTCCATTATAATCCAGCATGTTTGGAGGGTGCTGACATCCATGAAATAAGTCTTGTTTGACCGTTTTAGAATAAACTCAACTGTGTGCAAACATGTAGAGTGCAAGAGAGTATAGTGCCTAACTGTGGCCACTTCAAAATGTTGTGCAAAAATGTCAACATGTCCACATGGTCTGGACTTAAGATGGCTTTTCTTTGAAACTATGTTTCCAGCTGAGGAAAACAGGTGCTCAGAAGGTGTAGATGCCAGACAAGGAAACCTGAACTGATTGGACTTCCACCACTGCAAAGGATTTGTGTTTTTGGGTGAAGGCTGTTCCCCAATATATCTGAAAAATTCTTCTTGAATGCTTGAATCAGTTGAATGCTTGTCATCAGTTTCATCATCCTCACTGTCCATTTGGTGGGTCGAGTCTGACTCCAGCAATGTCTCCAACATTTACACAGGGGCCTTTTCACTTGTGTCAGCAGAACTGCTGGATGTGACATGCTGCTGTACTACAATATCAGACTTCTGCTTTTCTTTAAGTGCAAGATGTTGAATCTTCCCCTTTATTCTCAAGATGTCATCTGCAGATAAGAATTTCAGCCTGCGGAATCTGGGATCGAGAGCAGAAGCAATTTGGCTGGTATTTGGGGTGTCTTCAGTGAATTCAAGCTCATTTTGCCAGCTTTCAGTTATTTCATTTTCTGCAGCAGAAATGTCAGTATGTGGGGATTCTCAAATGAAGAAGTGGTCTGTGCACTTTTTAGAAGCCCTTTAATGAGGGGGGGTAGGCTAGAGTGTGTCACATATGACTCCCCACTCAGGTACACTGTAAGTTCAAGTTCATTTATTTATATAGCACATTTAAACAGCCGCTAGACAGACCAAAGTGCTTTACAGAGCTAGTATAAAAAAAAATAAAACCAGCAAGACAGAGCTAAAACACATAATAAAAACAACAAGGCTAAGAGCAACCTTAAAAAACTGACTCAAATATACAAAAGAAGAACAACTCAAATAGGAAATCAATATGCTAATGAGAATAAGTAGGTTTTTACCAACGACTTGAATATAGCGAGGTTGGGGGCTGTTCTAATCTCTAGAGGCAGGCTGTTCCACAGACGAGGCCCTTCCACCGCAAAAGCGCGCTCCCCTCTCCGCTTTAGTCTGGCACGAGGGTCTACCAGCAGAACCTGGTCGTGTGATCTTAGGCTTCTGGTAGGAGTGTACCAATGAATGAGTTCGGATAGGTAAACGGAAGCTAAGTTATGTAGAGATTTGAAGACAAAGAGCAGGATTTTGAAATCTATTCTCTGTTGAACAGGCAACAAGTGTAGAGATTTGAGGATAGGGGTGATATGGTCATATTTGCGACAGTTAAAAATAAGTCTGGCCGCAGCATTTTGAACTAACTGAAGACAGGCAATTTGGGAGATAGATATACCACAGTAAAGTGAATTGCAGTAATCTAGCCGGCACGTGATGAACGCATGAACCGCCATTTCCAGAGTTCTCGCGGTGAGAAAGCCTTTGATTTTAGACAATAGGCGAAGTTGGAAGAAACCGTAACTGATTACCGATGAAATATGTTTATCAAATTTTAACGACTGGTCCACAAGAACACCCAGGTTCCGCACTCCTGCAGAATTAAAAGCAGAAAGACTCCCCAAATCTAGGCTTGTACACTGGGACCTTTCACTCGGGCTAAAAACAATGACCTCGGTCTTATTTGAGGCTGAGGCTTTGAGGCCTACCCAGGTCTCAAGCCTAGCTAACAGAGTAGGGAGGTCAATGGTGTCAAAAGCTGCCGAAAGATCTAGGAGAACTAGAACAACAGTATCTCCAGAATCAGTATAAATGTAAACGTCATAGAGCACTCGCAGGAAAGCGGACTCAGTGCTATGTGCAGTCCTAAACCCAGATTGAAAAACCTCATAAATACAGTTGTTAGACAAGAAGCATTGAAGTTGGTCCAACACAATTTTCTCCAACAATTTAGAAATGAAAGGTAAGACTGAAATGGGCCGGTAATTATTTAAAACAAGAGGATCCAGTGAAGGCTTCTTGAGTAGGGGAGTGACCGTAGCCACTTTAAAATTGGTTGGAACGGAGCCCGTGTTAAAGCACTTGTTCATGAGAAATACCTGGACCCACAGAGTCAATGATTAATTTGAGAAATCTCGGCTGAATGATATAATTTGGGCAAAATGAAGGTTTTAGCTTAATGCTCACATCCTTCAGTGTCTGGAGGTTGATAGGATCAAAAACCTCCCAAACGCCAGCAGCAATGGACATAATTGGGGGGAGAGTTAGACTAGAACTGACACTAAGTCTTAATTTAGTGATTTTGTTAGAAAAAAATCTCTGGAAGTCTTCACATAGATCATCTGAGGCAACAGACAATTTAACAGGTGGATTTACAACAGACTGAATGACTGAGTGTCAGAGTTTTGCCAAAGAACAGATTTTGGTTTTGATTTGTAAGGCTTGAGAGGAGCAGTCACATTAGCTACCTTAAGCCAGGCAGAGTTAAGGAGGCTAAGATGTTGATCTGCATCCAGGTCAGATAATGGTTGATCCAAGTGTAAATGTGAGCATAGTTTAGTAAAGCACAAGTCAAAGTTTGTGCTGAACTGAGGAGAGTAGCACCGCGACATAACAGGTGCGATAGTGGGTTGAGAGAGCTCCGGAAGAGGCAGTGAAAATAGAATGTGTGGTCAGAGAGCAGAAAATCAGAGAGTACAATATCAGTGACATCGATCCCACGCGGAAGCCAAGCAGCAGAGCATCGACGAAACAAAGCGCCAGCTTGTAAATAAGCCTACAGTTTTGTGATGTAACCTCCGCGGGTTCCTCGTTTCCTCCTTCGCTTTCTCCGCGGGGTGTTTAGTGGCCATCGTCAGACATTGTGCAGAGCGATCGCTCGGGGAGGTTCGCACGGTTTGTGGCGGAGGCAGTCCACATCTACGGTATAAAAGTTCATGAATGGATCCTCAACAGAGAATCCATCATTTGTGAATGAATCCACCACAGAGGCACGGATGTCTAGGAGAGAAGACAGAAGAGATCCCATGCCTTTCTTCTAGGATTTTGAGGGCACACACAATGTTTGATGCATTGTCATGAACTATGATGAGTATTTTATGCAGAGGGATTTCAAATTTGGCAACTGCAGTTTCAATCCATGATGCAATAATTACGGCTATGTGCCTCTCTTCAAGTGGCATGGTGGTCAAATTAAAGTTCATGAGCTCCCAGTCATCATTTATGAAGTGGCAGGTTAAGCCCAAGTATGCCTCTGTGGCCATACTTGTCCACACATCTGTTGTCAGACATATCATGGAGCTGCAGGACAGGGCATCTTTGGTTCACTGAAATTCCTCATCATATTTTCTCTCCATCATTTTGGTGAAACATGTGCGTTTGAGTAGAATGTAGCCAGGTTGGAATGTTGCCACCATGTTCTGGAATCCTTCACCTTCAATGATGGACAGTGGTCTCATATCTCTCACAATCATTTTCAGGATACTTTCAGTGAGTACTGCTGCAGATTGTGGCGTGCAGTCCTTTCTTGGGAGGAATTCAGTCAGACTATTTTGCCTGCAACTGAAAAAAAGAGGAGAAAAATACACAATTAGCCTACTGATGTAGAGAGAACCATTCCTAATATCCTGTCTGGGCTTACCTTAACCGTCACATCAATATCAGCCAAACTCATTAAGTAAACTGTTCACAAACATTATGTATTAACAATCTAAGCACCAATATCTGCATTTCCATTAGGCTATACCATAATAGTCTGATATGAGTCTCTGGGCTAGCCTGCAACGCTTAGCTTAGCTCCCCCCAGTTAGCTCTGCCTAATAATGAAGTTGGCCTGAAATAATCCCATACTTTAGAATCTTTTGGTCTTGAGCTTGGACTTTATATGCAGGACTCCTCTGCCTCCGCCATTTTTCAAATCTAAGCAGTGAAGGCGGGGGGAGGGGGAAAGAAGGGGATAGCAGATTAACAAGCAGGGCGCGGACAGCGAACAAACTGGTGTGGAGGTGAATTACAGTGAGCCGTTTGAGACATGAGACCAAAAATAATTAGGTGGTCAATAGTAAAACGACACGTCGACTAAAAAAATTGCCGTTGACTTATTTTAACCTTCTAACACTGTTCCGGTAAAAAATTATCGATTGATCTTATGATATCCTTCACAAAAGGCATTTGAACACATAACATTCATTGGCCCTCATTTATCAACCTAACGTAGAAACCAGCGCAGATATGAGCGCAGAAATCATCTTACGACAGGCTTCACGTGGGATTCATGAAAAGTTCGTATCACACCAATCCGAGCGTAAGAATGGTCGTACATTGATAAATGCGGCGGCTGGAAACGATCATCATTTAAATATCACGCCCCAATATATTCTGGGTTTTGAGGCCTCGCCCCTACAATTTACGACATGGCGAGACGTAATCCGGCTGAGAAGCGGAACTTTTCAGAGGTGGAGATTGAAACCCTGATATCTCCGGTTCATTTGCACTAACGTGTGTACTATTTGGCAGCCTGAAAACTGGTATTCAAGGCTGTAGAAAGAATCTTGGGATGAAAAGAGATCACTGATGCGGTCAACAGTGTTGCCGTAGTAAATCGGACTCCAGCTGAAGTTTAGCCTATTTAATTTATACATCCTTGACACATTTTCTATAGTCCTAATAGTAATATACAGGCTTCTATTGCAATCTATTAGGCCTACATGTAGGTGTACCTATAATTAAATAAACACACGGTAGCGGAGTTTATGCAGTGTCTTTTATTTTACTCGTGTTCGCCGGAACGAGGCAACAGCTGAGGGAGAGCGGCGTGTCCTCCGCCCCCGTGCTGGACCCTGTCTCCTGACAGCAGAGGGGCTGGAAAAACAAGCCAAAATAACTTGGTCAATGGCAGAAATAAATCATTCACTTGAAAGAGAAACAAAAACCTGAAGAATAAATAAAAAGGTTGTGCATCGTCATGTTTCCTGTATTGAATATCATTGCCAAACATAACACTATAGGCTACCTTTTAAAAGTGAGGAATAATATCCTGTCTCCTTCATATAGCCCTCAGTTGGTGGCTGTTCTGGACACTGCGCTCTGGGCATTGGGTCATCTGGCTCCATCGCTACATTTATGGCACCGTGTTTTCCTGTGCGATGTTGTGCAGAACCCCACAGGCTAAAACAATGTTGCAGACCGGCGCATAGAGGTCTTCTAAAAGAGCCAGATCTGCCATTGCTGATACGTGATCAACTGATGACTTCTCCTTCTCCTGTTAAACTGATTACATGCTGCACCGCAAGTCCACACTGACTCGAAAACTTGCGTACACGAGTTCAGACCAGACGTGAGATTTGATCGCAGCCTACGCTCACGTCCAAATTGATAAATGCCGAGCTTTGCGTAGGAATCGGCGTACGCCCGTCGTACGCCTGTTTTAGGTCGTACGCACGTTTCATAAATGAGGGCCGTTGTGACTACTTTCTTTGAATTTTGAGTGATTTATTCAACTTAGTCACACTTCTTTTGTTTACGGTCAAAAATGACCGCCATAATGAATGGGAAAGAGTATAATTTTCATCCAGGAGGTTAAAGACATCTCCATACACACACTCCTACAACTTCCCTGTGCTTGTGTACCCATTCACAGGTGCAAAACTAACCATTTGCAAGGGACACAGCACCATTACTGCAATTTGCCATTTGTGCTTGTGAATCACCAATGTTCTCCCACACATGCATGCACACACACACAGAAACACACACCCACAAGCAAACAGACAGACACACAGACACACACACAGTTCATGTTGTCATGTTGCCTTGTGCATGTGAACCACCAATGTTTGCACACAGATGCATGCACGCACAGTTAAAACTTTCCTGTCAAATTTGACCGAAAACAGTAAATTAAGGGGGGTAGCAACAAACAGTGTGTTTAAAGGTTAATGGTCGATTACGTTGACCAAGTCGACTAATCACGGCAACACTAAAAAAAAGAGTTTATTATAAGCTTACTGCAGCTAAAAAGTCATGGCTTAGAGGCGCATTACCGCCGCCATGTGATTGTTGGCTATGGTTATTCATTGCCTTGCAAAAGGTTTTGTTTCCTGGCTTTGACACTGGACACTGTAATTCGCTTCTTGCATCCAATCTGATGTTTAGTTTAGAGGCTTCATGGTCTTAGTTGCATCTTCAACTTATTTGCTAATGCAAATTAGTTGTGTATGAAAATATTTTTTTTTCCATCCCTACCATTTGACACAGATGTGGCTAAGTAATGGGACTAGTAATTCTGGAGCTGGTGAAAAAGAGACAACTATTGACAGAGGGAAAGTCAGAGAATGAGAGAGAGAGAGAGAGAAATAAGGGTGAATGGATAACTCTTCAATAGCTATGTCAGAGCCAGTCAAACCTGTAATTGATGGGATCAGTTTAACTGAGCTAATCAAGCTCTTTTAATCTGGAGATGAATCTCCACACCAGCAGTAGTTTTACTGGAGGAGAGGACTCATTTGTATAATGCTGAAATATATTTGGACTTTCAGGAAAAGCTAATTCATTAAATAACAGGAATTACTAAAAAAGAAATCAATGGGAACAGTCAATTACAGTAACTAATGGTAATCGTCATTGTTCCTTTAACCTTCACACATTTTATTGCTAATCTGGTGTTGCACTTCGACTCTTTAAGAGAAGATGCATTGCAATATCTACAGTTATGACAGGTTGACAAATTATAAAATGTCAAAAGGTCATTGGTCAACTTTTAACTCTTTTCTAATTTCCTGTGAGGTAGACAGTTTGCACACATGAGACACCAACAATACTGTTTTAAATTATTGAAATTGTTATAAATGACCTCATCAGATAAGCATAGTAGTTTAATAATTTGTGGAGGTGTAATAATAGATATGTTAATAATGTAAATTTGGGTCAAGCCAAGTTGGCAAATGCATGGAAAAGTAGACCCAGGTAAAAAAGTAGTATACTTTAGTGTATTAAAAATATGAATGAAGTACATGAAGTATAAAACAAGTATGCTTCTACTTGTTGTGCTTTATTTAAAGAGTATTTAATATGTACTTTTTAAAAGTATACTTCAAAATAGATGTAATTAAGTTCAACTTCAGAGTCCAAAAAGTAAGTATACTAATTTACCAGTAATCAAATTATTTTTTAAATGTACTTTTTGAAAGTGTACTTTGTTGGTAATGTATTTTAAATTGTATAGAAGTTTATTTTTTTTAAGTGTATTAAATTTGACTACTTATGGGAAGTATATTTTTGGGGAAATTAATTGTTAGTATACTTTTTTAAAGTGTACTATGATCTCACTTCATTAGAAGTGTGACTTCTGTACACTTTATACAGTACACTCTAAAATAAGTGTATTTTTAGTGGCATATCAAAGTACTTTCATAAAATATGTTAAAATACAAAAATGTATAGTGGTAACTAGTGTACTTATAGTAAGTACACTTATTTTTAATACAGAGTTAGTATAATTTTTGAAAGTGTACACTAATTTCACTTCATCAGTAGTGTAATCTTAGTAGGCCTACACTGTAAACAAAGTGCACTAAATATAAGTGTACTTTTATTAGCATATCAAAGTAATATCAAAGTACACTGAAAAAATGGGAAATAGCAGGTCTTTGAATTTACAAAAATGAATTTAGAATATGCTACACAATTCATTTATATTCCTTTCAAGAAAATGGTTCAATCATGTAGACTTCAGTTGTTTTTGTATAGATTCCTTTTGCGTTGATTGAAATTGATTAAATTGAACATTTTAAATGATCGAATTAAGTTTGGTCACTACCGGAAGTGGTATATTCGAATCAAATGGCGCCAGGAAGTGTAGCTGGCACTTGCCGGGCGCAAAATTACGAATCCCACTATGGCCACGCCAAGACCCGCCCTACGAAGCAGCTCGATTGGTTGGGGTTAGGCATTTCACCTCGAGTGGTTAAGGTTAGGGTTAGGGGATTGGTCAGGGGATAGGACCTGTACATGTAAGCATGGACGCCTGGCCAATAGTAGTGTGTGAACGCTATTGAAGGGCGGGTCTTGGCGTGGCCATAGTGGGATTCGTAATATCGCTTCCCGGGCACTGACACCAACCGTTTGTCTATATGCTGACAACAGGCAAACTGTTCCAACAAGGACATCACCAAAACAAGAAGAATGTAAAGAAGAATGTTGAGCATGTGTTGGCTGCGTGCAGGATTAATTCATGGGTTGCAACCTGGATTAATTCTACAGCAGCCATGTGTTGTCTCCTTCACGAAAAAGTAAGTTAACATCAATCAAAATGATTTTGTTCATGTTCATAATGTTTTTGTACTGCATGTAACAGTTACAGAAGTCCGTTCACTTGTTTGTGCATTCTATAAATATATTAGTTTTCTTGTAACTAAGTTAGGTAATACCATCACTAACTAGTAACTACTTAGTTTAGCATTAATAATTGTGTTTCTCCCCCTGACGGTCCTGCTCCTAACAACGGTATTTCAATGTATCTAACGTAATGTTAATGGCAGCCGGTGAAGAGGAGCCAGTCAGCCTCATAAGAATGAGTGTTAAGTGGTCGGGTTTAGTTCGCAACATTTAGATTACATTGATGCTGTTGTAACGTTACTTTATGTAACAAAAAAAAGGTCCGTCGAGTTGTTTGGGCATAACGTTATATGTTGGTTTGATAATAGCTAAGGTTAGCTAGCTAACACCACAGGCTTACAAGTTCAATGTAACGACGGGTAAGAACGAACGAGTGTTGTAGCTAAAGCTGTCGGTTATTCAGTTACAGACCCTGTGTGTGTGTGTGTGTGTGTGTGTGTGTGTGTGTGTGTGTGTGTGTGTGTGTGTGTGTGTGTGTGTGTGTGTGTGTGTGTGTGTGTGTGTGTCATATGCGGAGGGTGCTGCTGACATGAAAATGTATCGGGGCAACTAACGTTAGCACAGTGTATGGGAACTCTTTGTTTATCATGTCATTTTCCTAAATGCACTCTCTCCACTCCTACATACTAAAGAAGCCCTCCTTAAATCATTACGTTTTCATAAAAATGAAGCAGCGTTTTTAAGGTCGGACTCAAACTGGATTTTTAGCCCACCTTTGTGTCTTTGTTGTGTGCTTTATTTTGTGTGGTCTTTTAATTACTGAGTCAATGTGCTTGGTTCACCTCACTGATTCTAAATGTTTTCTTTCATAGGATCCTATTTGAACAGCATACACAATCAAATGCTTTATTGTGGTAAGTGCTGTCATATTTATTTTTTCTTTGTATATTTCCTAAAATAATTGAAAGTTACAGATGGAAACATTTATTTGTTTCTCAATTGTTTACAAATGAAAATGGACCTACTCTCACAGATATCGCCATTTTAAACTTTAACAGTATCAGAAACATTAAAACACCAACTGGTTGTTTAGTGTTATTTCTTTTTTTGATAAACATTAAGATTTTAGAATTGTGGAAAGGTTATGTAAAATATTTTACATACCACAATTTATTGGCAAGAATGGCATACAAATTGTTAGGCCCTACATCTATTTATTTTTCATCTTTCTCCTACTATATTCATCTTTTTGTCTCAGTTTTAACCTTTCCTCTATTTATTTTCTTACTTATCTTCATATTTGTATCTTTCTTTGTCTTTACTGTCAATCTCTTTCCTACGTGATTTGGAGTTGACAGCAAGGCTAGTACCTTTTGTAGTAACCATGTTGTAATATTCTTAGAGAAATATGTACCCATATGACAGTGAACACCAGTAGTTGACTTCAAAGTGTAGTGTGTTTAAAAAAACAATGCAATCCAGATGTTTATATGTTTATTACAGTTAATAATAATTAAATAATCTAAGTACTACTGAGTGTGGTAAAGCCACATATTTTTGCAATCTGCACTTTAGTTTGTGTGATTTGTTTCTGACTTTCATATGAACGTTTACACCAAGCATGGTCAGTGCTCAATATACTACTGTGATTGAAGTAGTTAAATAAAAGATGTCCTTCATATAAATTCATGCATCACCTAATTTCAATTCAATTCAATTCAATTTTATTTATAGTATCAAATCATAACAAAAGTTATCTCGAGACACTTTACAGATAGAGTAGGTCTAGACCACACTCTATAAATTCCAAAACCCCAACAATTACAGTAATTCCCTCAAGAGCAAGCATTAGCAGTGGCTATTGCGACAGTGGCAAGAAAAAACTCCCTTTTAGGAAGAAAACTCGGCAGACCCAGACTCTTGGTAGGCGGTGTCTGACGGGCCGGTTGGGGGCGTGATGAACAGTGGTGATAATAGTCACATTAGAAGTCACAGTGACTTCGAAGGTTATCGTGGAAGTTCATGTCATAGCAGGGCACATCGTGTCATACTGAGTAGTGCAGTCTCCTAATCCGGATCCTGACTACTCTGCATAGGAACATTTCATCATCGCATACAGGCCTGGCCTCCAGGAAATAACAGTTTGTTTAATCTATCTAATCTTGTGTTGTTCATACTATACAAGGATGTATTAATTGTCTTTGTTGAATAATACAGAAGACAAAGAGCTTAAAAAATTATTGCATATTAAATTGCAATCACAATATTTGTGGAAAAAAAATCGCAATTAGATTATTTTCTAAAATCGTTAGCCCTACTTACTACTCCCTTATGATATAATACTTGTGTATTTGTTTTTCGATTGGTCTTAGTGACTGCCCTTTTTTTTTTTTTTTTTTTAAATAGGGCATGGATGAAGGCCATCAACGAGGCCATTGAAGAAACCAGTGTTGGGATTTATGTTCTTAAAGAACATGCTTCAAGTGATGAACCAGGGGACATTGGTATTGTCCTTGAAGGCATCAAGATGTTGCAAGATCTTTATAATGTAGCATTACCTGTTGCTACGCTGTTTGGACTAATGTACAGTATGCCCTGAACTTCAGCTACCCTGCTTGCCTTCGATCCAAAAGATTTGCATGGAACTTGATGGAGGGAAACTTACCAACAAAGCACTTGCTCTAAAAAACAGGCTCTTCCAGTGAAAGGGCCAGAGAGACTGCGCCGTCAACCAAACAGCGTAGTTGTCCCTAAAGGCATCGTTGGTATGGCTGTACTCTTTGGACTAGTTTTTTTTGTTTGAATTAACTGGACAGGATTTGCATGGAGCTGCATGGAAACAACCTTTTGCAAACCAAGCAAAAGTTTTCTCTCTAGAAAACAGGCTCCTTCATTAAAGACCAACCGGCATCTTTGGTACTGCTATACCAGATGTTTTTTGTTTTTTTTACACAGGGTTAACATTTTTTTGTCATTTGAAAAACTACTTTGAAAACAGAGTGCACAATTTAAAGGGTAACTTCGGGTTTTTCAACATGGACCCTATGTTCCTCTGTTGTTGTTACTGATGGGAACAACGATCTTCGACATTGGTCCAGTATAAAGCGAGTAGGCCTGTCACGATAACAAGTTTTGCTGGACGATAAATTGTCCCAGAAATTATTGTGATAAACCATAATCGTCCTAGTCGTCCTGAGACCATTTTCATCTAATATAATGATAATGGCATAATAATGCAGGTACACTTTTTCAAAGATCAATGAACTTTTATTTCTAAGGAATTTTTAACACTAGAACTGGAAGATATTTTAAATATCCACAATATGTCTTTGATCTCCTTTAGTGGGCTATGTTGTCTTTCACACTGTTGTACAGTTGTGGAATTGCCGTTTGTGGCACGTATGTTCCCCCAGGCAATTGGTACTGACCGTCAAATGTTTGCATTATTCCTTGAGTGTTTGTGCGATAGACTGCAGACTCTGTACTGCTGTTAACAATTATTTATTAAAAACTAAATATTACATTTAAATAATAACATATAATTAATAAATTATATCTATATATCTATGTGGCTATCTGCCACATGGTGAGTAAATGTTTTTACCATAATAGTTCTGTTTTTCAGTCTTCATTTTGGTGAAGGTGCAGCTACTTTCTTCTGCTCCTCTGCAGGTCGGAGCTTCGTGGGGGTGGGCCGACACACACACATGAGCGCGCTCACACACACAAACACTGGCGCCACTTTCCTGAAACCGCTTGCAAGACATCGGCCACAGCGGCGTGTATGTCCGAGCACAACAGATATCGCTTATATTCTTTTTTTTTTCTCTCTCTTTTTTTTGACGCTGCCTTAACTGTTCAAGGTTCCTGCTTTTGCCAATATCTGCTTTTGTGTTTTACTTTTGTGTCAATAATAAAGATCCTTTTCTGAAATGCATTTGTAATCTGTTGATGTAATGCACTTGAACTGAATTGTAATATAATACACTTGTAGTGTAATAGCAACATTCATGCTAAAGTATAACAAAATGGGGATAAAAGTACAGATGAAATATACTTCAAACTATTTGTTTCTACCTTACACTATAATAACATTGCACTGAAAGTACTTGTTTATGATGTTTAGGTTGTAATTGAACTTCACTTCAAACACATTATTATTGTCATAGTGGGACACTTTAAAAGCACTAAATATAGTTATGAAGTGCATTTGTAGATCACTTGAAATATTACAGGGGCATACTAAATTAACAGTTTATAGTAATTATAAGTATGATAGCAGTATGCACAAAATATACTTAAACACAACTATAAGTTGCGCTGCAATGCCTTTTTAAGTGTATTTCAATAAGAATGGCAATACAATGCAATTGTACTGTAAGTGTGCCTAATTGCTCATGAATCTTGATTTTCATTAGTGTATTTTAGTGCACTTGAAGTTTAAAAAAAGTTGTTCCATTTTAGTATACTATTTACACTTGAAGTGTAGTCAAATAGATGTTAAGTTGAAGTTAATACATAATTGAATACACTTAACTATACTTGGATTTGACGAAAATAGTACAAAATTTAGAAAATATACTTAGTACACTTTATTAAAGTATATTTTTAATAGAATTCTTTTTCACCTGGGGAGATTACAGTTTTTTTCGATTGCTAAACGACAGTGGGCATAACTGGAGTCACGTGCAAAACTCTAACTACAGTCTGCACAGTAGCAGTTCATTTGGACCAAACTCTAGTTCGTTTTTCATTGCTTGAACACAGTTTTCAAAACTCTACACACTTATCCCATGATTTTAACCACAATGTGCACAACACTGTAGATTTACAGCACTTTGTTCAAATGCTAACACACTGCTGTCAGAACTGTTAACCACACATTCAAAACAGAATAGATTTCAGTCTGGTGCCTATCAAACACTGCTGATTGTAATTTCAGCTGAAAGCCTAAGCAGGTGTCTTGTTTTAGACTAGTTAGTGAACATATATTTGTATTTATACAGAGAAAGCTCAGAAAGCCTTTTTTTGTATACAAACACCAAATAAGAATGAAACAATTATACACTGTACCGTTTGAGAGAAACAGATAAAAGAGCAAAGATACCAACATGTCCAGGTAAGATGTCTGAGGTTATGTACACAGCTATAAAAAAAAGTGAAAAACACTATATCTTTACAATAGTAAAACTGTGTTCTTACGGTTTTTTAGAAAGTAATGGAGGTGAAAGCAATAGAAACACCACATTCATTAGTATTTAGAGATGATGCAGACATCCATTGTGATGAAGAAAAAATGCCACATGATGCTGGAGAGAGGCAGAATTAGTCACACTATCGTGTTGCTGTTATGCACCTTTAGTTTTTTTCCCCCAGTAATTCCATAAATTACCAGAGACAAAATACTATATTGAAGAAAACTGCTGATTTTCATTCCTTCTTGTTTACCTTACGTAAAAATTGGTATATTATACAATCTATATCTTTTCCTTAAATAAACTATTCAGTAGTGTCAAGTCGCTCCAATTGTTCAAACTGTAAAGATGAAAAAGTTTGTAATTTCTGTATTGGTGTTTGATGCTAGTGTTTTTACTCGCAGTGTGTTCTGAGTGCCAGTGTGTGTTATCTCAGTGAGGCTTGTGCATAGTGTTTGGCTGCACTGAGCCTGTTTTGAGACGTGTGTTAAGAGTTGTGTTGCTTTGAATGAGTTTTGCAGGTGATGCGAACTGTTTAGCTCAGGTGACTGTAGGTAGTGCAGACTGTAGTTAGAGTTTTGCACATGTGACCCCAGTTGTGCCCACTGTCATTTAGCAATCGAAAAAAACTGTAATTGAAGTCACTTTGTGTCAGTTGTATTTATTCTCCAGCTTTTTTAAATAACTATTTGTGAATTTAGTAGGCATTACATGCTTTTTTGCAACTATTCATTGACGACTAACTGTATTCATCTGTCATGAACGCCTGTTTGAATCTGGGAAGTCACTCCGCCCAGCTAAGAAATCGTTGCAGCACTCGCTGTTACATTTATGTTTGTGGATTAAACAAACATGATACAACTTCGCCAACTAGCTGTTTAACCCAGCTTCCAGTCTTTATGCTAAGCTAAGCTAATCATCTCCTCTCTCCAGCTCCATACTTACTGTAGAGGTTAAGATTGATTTCCAAAAATATCAAAGTTTCACCTGTAGAGTGTGTGTGTGTGTGTGTGTGTGTGTGTGTGTGTGTGTAAAATAATGCATTTACAGTATGCAGGAGTGGCCCCAGCATGTGTATATCAATGTTCTTGGCATGTACTTTTACGCTCATTCATTTGTGTGTATGTGCGAGACGCTCACTGGGTATTGGTAGAGGGTTCAAGCTGTGAGTCTGTAGCTTGATCTGCCACAGTGAAGGTGTTTCATTATCATTGGTTAAAACACACAGCAGGTGAGATGGAGATTGAGAGAGGGACAGAAGTGAATGAGATGACACAGTGAGAAAATCTTGAAGGATATTATTTAATTTTAATCGTCTCGACCGCCCACTACACTGTCTGCACACGGTCACCAGAGTTGAAGATCATCAGATGTTTCAGTTTTAGTTTTTTTTCATTTTTGTGCAGTAAGAAAAGAAACTCACACCGGATACACATGAAGCCTGTTTTATCATTATGACCAATCATTTTGATATCTGTGTGTGTGTGTGTGTGTGTGTGTATTATGTTCTGCTTAGCAGGAAAAAATGAAAGTTTCCCAGAGAAAATTATATTTTAGCCCATGATACAGTATGGTTTTACATTGTCAAGGTCTGTTTAAAAAAACTGTGTACAAGCAAAAATAGAAATATCAAAAAAATTAAAAAACAGGAATGTGCACTAGTCATGGGTAATACATTTAAATGACTATGGTTTTTGTCAGTATTCAAAATTGCCTGTGGACTGCCTGAGGTACCCTATTTTAAAAAGTGAAAAAAAAATAAAAAAGACCAATCTTGGACATTTTAACAGACACTTTTCTCTTGTTTAAATTCTATGCCACATTTGCAAAGTATTGAATCCAACTAATGGTTCAGCAGGAAATTGTACAAGCTGGCCAAGAAATGTCAATTAGGACGGACCTTTGGATTTTACATCTCTTGCAATTAGCTGATCCTGATCTTATTCAGAGAGAGACGCACTGAGAGAGGAACTAAGAGAAAAAAGAACTGATAGAGAGATGCAGAAGAGTTTTTTCCAGTAGCTCTTGCTAAATTAATGCTCTGGTAAATAATATGTATGGTTGCACTGACCATAAACCATTTTAGATGAAAGCTTTAGTGAATTGCAGATCAAAGGCATTAGTTAACATTTTAGGAAAATATGCGTATTTGCTTTCTTGCCAAGAGATTGATGAGAAGATATGTCTTTGCATATGGACCTGAAGACAGGAGGCAATTAGCTTAGCTTAGCTTAGCAAAAAGGAAGCTGTGGCAAACAGCTATCCTGACTCTGCAAAGTTTAAAAAAAGCACACCTCTAAAGCTCCCTAAATAACATGTTATATATCCTTTGTAAAAAATGACAGCCTTTGGTTTTCAGGGAATAAATGCACTGTAACTATTTTTTGGTCAACAACAACCAGATGCAGTGACTTCCATTTAGGCTATCATGTTATTAACATACACTAAACATTGTTCTTGGAGGAAAAGTTTAAAAAAGAAAGGATTGCAGAATTTATTACAGAATCCCAAATCACATTTTTTACGTGTGTCCAAGGTTACAGACTTCGCCCTTCATACGGAAATGACCTTGTAGCATCGTGCGTGTGTGTGCGTGCGCGCGCTCACCTATCTGGTTTACGGCTACCAGTATCCACGGAGACCTGAGTAACACAGAGGAACACTCACAAGACAAGACATAAGATTGGGTTCACGAGAATGAGACAAGACAAGATTTTAACACTATTTAAAAAAAAATATGACTTAAAAATAGTCTTTTATTCAATCGAAAGTCACAAATTGAAAATCGAGCACTGTGAAAGGTTATGCCAAACCCTAATGACTGGCTTCTCTCCTGTGTAGCTCCTCTTCACATCCAATAACTGCAGCGTGAGCTTCTAACTTCTAATTGAAGCTGTGTGTGACCTTCTAACTGAACTACTTTAGTCTTCTCAAATAAAACCAAAAATAAAACAAGTAAAAGATACGAAAAATAATTAATATGTTTTTTTTTTGTCTTATTTTTAAAAGTGCAAACCATAATCAAAGCAGTACTCTCAATAATCATTAGTGCAAACAGCATGATACAGCATGCTGAGCCTAAGATATGGTCATGTTCTTTTTCAGGAACATGAGCATGTCCACGTTCTCTATCGTACGTCGTTCCATATGTACAGTGGAGAGATTTCTCTTTACTCAGAGAACCAAGGTTACAACGTAACCAAGCGTTTCATTGCAGCAGTAAACAAGGAAGTAGGCTGTTCTTGTATCGATTTATGACAATTTTAAGATGAGGGGAGAACATTTCCTCTTTGTATAATATCATTAAAAGTAAAGTAAGGTTTTTCTTTCTGCTTCCGACTTATTTTAAAAAAGACAGAAAGTTCAGAGTTCAGAGTTCTTTATTGTCCCTTGAGGGGAAATTTGATTTGCAGTTGTAGGTACAAAAAACAACAACACAATAGACAAGGCACAAAACATCAAAACAGCCTAGCAGCACACAACCAACAGTTTGATGGAGAACAATTTCAACACTTAATAAGTGGACAGTGTCAAATGAAATCCCTTGAGCTTGTCTGGAGAACCCTTAGAAATCACTTCAAAAGAGAGTGATCTACGTGAGTCAGCGCCACAGTTAACTGCAGTCCGTATGTCTCGGGCAAGAGAGAGAGAGAGAGATCGAGAGAGAGAGAGAGAGAGATAGAGAGAGCGACAGCAATACACAATAACGTTCTAACGCTGGGAATTTGGAGAACGGGAAGGGGATCTTCTATGCTAATTTAGAAGTCCAAGCCATCTTCAAAGCCAGATGTATTATAAGACCAACCAGGCCAGACTCTGTCTTCTGACTGCTCTGCACTTGTGACCGATATTGCGAGACAACTTTTTACCTCGACAAGAAGTCCTCACACCTTTTACTATACAATATCCTGTTGGCTGCACACAGCTAACATCCAATCTTGTGTGTGTGTGTGTGTGTGTGTTTGTGTGTGTGTGTGTGTGTAACTTGGCATCCACCTGTGACTGGATGTAAGCGTGCCTTTGTGGCTTTGGGTGAGCATATGTGTGTGTTTGCATGTACATTCCATATTTGTGAATGTTTGTGCATGAACACACACCATGCGACATCACTGCCAAATTCATTAAATTTGCATTACTCAGCCCGATTAGAAAATGCGCCCTTCCTACTGTGGAGGGATGAAAAGATGAGCAGAGTACCGCAAAATAGCAGTGAGGCGTAAGGAAATGAGGATAGAGGATGAAGAGACCGGTTTCCATCAGGTTAAACAAGCAGGCTTTGACCCAAAAGGCTGATGATTTGACTTCCAGACAATTTCTTTCTTTTCTGTAAGTGTACGAGTTTAGTCATTTTGCTTTATGTTTTCTATGTTGTTTTGCAAATATTGTTGGCAGGAAAGCAGTTCATTTCAAGCATTGTTTGCATTTTAGATGACAAAAAACTATCATTAACTATGACTACTTTCTGCACTAGCAATACATTATTATTTACCTACAGATCCACGACGTTCTTCTTCCAGGATTGCTTCGGTGCCGCAAGAAATTCCGGATGTCACTCTTTTCGGCTGTATGTCCGTTACCTTCTACTTTCTTTGTGTTGTAATGTTAAACTCTGGTTGATTTATGAGGACTATGGTTAACTGCTCCTCAGATCTCTCCAAGGTAAATCCAGACATCTTGCTAGACTATCTGTCCAATCTGAGTTTTCTGTTGTATGACTTAAACAACCTTTGAATGTACACGTTCCACCAAAACACCATGTCTCTGTCTGGTGCTTAGCAACACCAAAGATGATTGTAATTAGTTTAAAGAAATGCCAATAAACGAGAGCACATTTTTTTTCTAGCGAGACCCTCCTCCGCAGCGCTGGTGAGGAAGGTCTGGCAATGCGAGACTAACCTACAGACAATAATGCACCTGAATGCAGACTGTGTAGACATTTTGCAACCCTGACCATACCTTCACAATAATTAATTTGCCATAACAACAATCTTTTTCTGACCTTAACCAGTACAATAGTTGCCATGCACAGATATTGTTGAAACATTTTTTTTTAAACATTGGCATCAGGCATTCATAAACATCGTCATTAAATGTAATTGGGAGTTTGCAGAATTGTCTCATATTGACATATTGTGTTTGCAGTAGAGATGTTCCGATACCTCGGCTCCGATACTGCCTAAAACGCTGGTATCGGTATCGGGAAGTACTGGAGTTTATGCACCGATCCGATACCACGTAATAAAGCCCTAAAGAAAATCTACGTTAAAGTAGTTTATTTAGGTTCTTTTTCCTTTATAACTGACTGTCAAACTGGAGAATAAAAGAAAGTTCTACGGCATTCATTGTTTGTGTTTGTTCATGTTTCACAAAGAGTTTAACCTGAGCCAGACAGACAACAGAGATAGAAACCATATCACATCCATACAGGGATAGTAGTATACAGCTGTAAAAACATAATAAAATATATGACATACTGGTATCGGATCGGTACTCGGTATCGGCCGATACGCAAGTTCAGGTATCGGAATCGGTATCGGGAAGCAAAAAAGTGGTATTGGGCCATCTCTAGTTTGCAGGTCATGTGATTGAGAGCAGGGATGTTTTGGAAGATTCTTCTTGTTGGTATGTTCAAATTTGTGAAAAGTTTTCAGCAGTTTTATACAGTATACATGGTTTAAAATGTGCAACAGTATGGCCCTTTAGGTCCAGCAATGTTTTGTGTGCAACTCTCTACTCCTGTAATTACTTAGAGCACTTTCACACCTGCCTTGTTTAGTTCGGTTGAATCAAACTAGAGTTTGTTTGCCCCGCTGGTGTGGTTTGTTTGGGCAGCTGAGAACGCAGCAATCAAACTCTGGTGCGCACCAAAAGCAGACCAAACAAGCGTACTGAGACCTGCTTGAAGAGGTGGTCTCGGTACGCTTTCAGTCAAACTCTGGAGCGGTTCATTTGTGGTGAGAACGTGATCCGTACTCGAACCGCATCAACTATACTCCACAAGTCTGAGGCTTGATGGTGTTTTAAGCGTCTCCTTCCAGGCAGCGCTGCGATCGTTGACTTCAAGGCACCTAACCCTTACCATAACCATATCCATTGCCTAATTCTAGTGCCTTCCAGGCAGTGCTGCCTGGAAGGAGATGTTGGGGGCTTAAAACACAGATAAACAAGTCTGAGCTAATGTCTCCTGTAGTCAGGTATGTTTAGCAATCTGCGATGCAGCAGAGCAGCAAACTGTTGCAGCTTGCAGTGTTTCTATGACAGAAATACTGTAGACTGCAGTCAATCTTGCCGTCTGTCACTTGCATCTCCGTGGTCAAACCAGCTGCCGCTAAAGTTGGGGACGGACGCCGGCAGAGCAAAGTGAAGTCTCGGAGACCAGAGCAGACGTAGTAACGTCTCTCGCGAAACAATGTCTGATCATTTTAATGAAATGAGCTGGTTTGACCATGGAGATGCAAGAAATGCACTAGTCCAGAACACAGGACCTTCTTCCTGTATTTACTTTCTTGCTCCCGCCCCCAGACACATCGACCAGTAAGAGGAGTGGACGTTCTTGCGTGATTTGTAATGACGCATTTTGGTACGCTTGGATTTTTCCAGGTATGAAACCAAACCAAACCGAACCAAACAAAGGGTAAATTGCTCCAAGTTTACAAACTCACCAACTGATTCAGACCAAAGCAAACAAACTACAGGTGTGAAAACGCCCTTAGTGTATCTGTATATACATATTTGTCTAAAGGACAACTATTAGTAGTCCAATTAGTTATGACTTTGTTCAGAGTAATTTATCCATCCATCCATCCATCCATCTTCGTCCGCTTATCCGGTATCGGGTCGCGGGGAGAGCAGCTCCAGCAGGGGACCCCAAACTTCCCTTTCCCGAGCAACATTAACCAGCTCCGACTGGGGGATCCCGAGGCGTTCCCAGGCCAGGATGGAGATATAATCCCTCCACCTAGTCCTGGGTCTTCCCCGAGGCCTCCTCCCAGCTGGACGTGCCTGGAACACCTCCCTAGGGAGGCGCCCAGGGGGCATCCTTACCAGATGCCCGAACCACCTCAACTGGCTCCTTTTGACGCAAAGGAGCAGCGGCTCTACTCCAAGCTCCTCACGGATGAATGAGCTTCTCACCCTATCTAAGGGAGACGGCAGCCAACCTCATGAGGAAACCCATTTCGGCCGCTTGTACCCTGGATCTCGTTCTTTCGGTCATGACCCAGCCTTCATGACCATAGGTGAGGGTAGGAACGAAAACTGACCGGTAGATCGAGAGCTTTTCCTTCTGGCTCAGCTCTCTTTTCGTCACAACGGTGTGATAAATTCAATGTAATACCGTACCCGCTGCGCCGATTCTCCGACCAATCTCCCGCTCCATTGTCCCCTCAACCGCAAACAAAACCCCAAGGTCTTGAACTCCTTCACTTGGGGTAAGGACTCATTCCCTACCTGGAGTAAGCACTCCATCGGTTTCCTGCTGAGAATCATGGCCTCAGATTTAGAGGTGCTGATCCTCATCCCAACCGCTTCACACTTGGCTGCGAACTGATCCAGTGAGTGCTGAAGGTCGCAGGCCGATGATGCCATCAGGACCACATCATCTGCAAAGAGCAGCGATGAGATCCCCAGCCCACCGAACTGCAAACCCTCTCCACCCCGACTACGTCTTGATATCCTGTCCATAAATGTTACAAACAGGATTGGTGACAAAGCGCAGCCCTGGCGGAGGCCAACCCTCACCTGAAACGAGTCCGACTTACTGCCGAGAATCCGGACACAGCTCTCACTTTGGTCGTACAGAGATTGGATGGCCCTGAGAAGAGACCCCCTCACCCCATACTCCCGCAGCACCTCCCACAGTATCTCCCGGGGGACCCGGTCATACGCCTTTTCCAAATCCAGAAAAAACATGTAGACCAGTTGGGCATACTCCCAGGCTCCCTCCAGGATCCTTGCGAGAGTGAAGAGCTGGTCCGTTGTTCCACGACCAGGACGGAATCCGCATTGTTCCTCTTCAACCCGAGGTTCGACTATCGGCCGAACCCTCCTTTCCAACACCTTGGAGTAGACTTCACCAGGGAGGCTGAGCAGTGTGATACCCCTGTAATTGGCACACACCCTCTGGTTCCCCTTTTTAAAAAGGGGAACCACCACCTCGGTCTGCCACTCCTTTGGCACTGTCCCACACTTCCAAGCAATGTTGAAGAGGCGTGTCAACCAGGACAGCCCCTCCACACCCAGAGCCTTGAGCATTTCTGGACGGATCTCATCAATCCCAGGGGCTTTGCCACAGTGGAGTTGTTTGACTACATCAGTGACTTCCGCCTGGGAAATTGACAATGATCCCCCATCATCCTCCAGCTCTGTTAGGCTCCAGTCAGACCCAGAACTGAGAAACAGGCACACGAACACAGATGATCAGTTTACAGTGTTTATTAGAAACGATGTTTGATAGTGGAGGAGGGAGATGGCCAGGATAGCTGCTCCAGGTAGGGTCGAAGCCGGAGATCAGAAGGCGGGTGTGTGGCCAGGCAGCAAAGATGACGGCTGGGTGGAATGGCTGGTTGAGAGCGGAGTGGCGAGGTGAGTAGGCAGCGAGGAGGCAGATGAAAGCTGATGAGCAGCGGGTCCAGAGGCAGAATCTGAGCAGAGAAGGAATGCGTGAGCCAGAGCATAAATGAGGCAACAACCTAACTGAAAACAGGGATAAGTCTCTCAAGCACAGAGTAGAGCCACGTTACCACGAGAATGGTTGCAACAAACTGGCGCTGAAGAGGTGAACAGCCCGGGTTGACAACTGTTGGTTGAGTACTGGAATGAGCTGCAGCTGGCTGTTGGCTGATTACTGGAATGAGCTGCAGCTGGCTGTTGGCTGATTACTGGAATGATCTGCAGCTGGCTGGAGCAGAGCAGGTGAGAGTGGCCACGCCCCTTGACCTAGATCCTCTTGAGTGACATGGACGCCGGTGGAGACAGACACAGACAACACACACACAAGGGAAAGGGGAACAGGAAAACAGGCAGGGACAGGGAGACAGACACTGATCGACAACAAGCTCTGCCTCTAACATAGAGGGCGTATTCGTCGGATTTAGGAGTTCCTCAAAGTGCTCCTTCCACCGCCCTATTACCTCCTCAGTTGAGGTCAACAGTGTCCCATCCTTACTGTACACAGCTTGGATGGTTCCCCACTTCCCCCTCCTGAGGTGGCAAACAGTTTTCCAGAAGCACCTTGGTGCCGACCGAAAGTCCTTCTCCATGTCTTCTCCAAACTTCTCCCACACCCGCTGCTTTGCCTCTTTCACGGCAGAGGCTGCAGCCCTTCGGGCCCTTCGGTACCCTGCAACTGCCTCCGGAGTCCTCTGGGATAACATATCCCGGAAAGACTCCTTCTTCAGTCGGACGGCTTTCCTGACCACCCGTGTCCACCACGGTGTTCGTGGGTTACCGCCCCTTGAGGCACCTAAGACCCTAAGACCACAGCTCCTCGCCGCAGCTTCAGCAATGGAAACTTTGAACATTGTCCACTCGGGTTCAATGCCCCCAGCCTCCACAAGGATGCACGAAAAGCTCCGCCGGAGGTGTGAGTTGAAAGTCTGTCGGACAGGGGCCTCCTACAGACGTTCCCAATTTACCCGCAATACCCGTTTGGGCTTACCAGGTCTGTCCAGAGTCTTCCCCCACCCCCTGACCCAACTCACCACCAGATGGTGATCAGTTGACAGCTCCGCCCCTCTCTTCACCCGAGTGTCCAAAACATACGGCCTCAGATCAGATGAAACAATTATAAAATCGATCATTGACCTTTGGCCTAGGGTGCTGTGGTACCAAGTACACTTATGAGCATCCCTATGTTCGAACATGGTGTTTGTTATAGACAATCCATGACTAGCACAGAAGTCCAACAACAAACAACCACTCTGGTTTAGATCAGGGAGGCCGTTCCTCCCAATCAATACGCCCTCCATGTGTCTCCATCATTGCCCACGTGCGCGTTGAAGTCCCCCAGCAGAACAATGGAGTCCCCCACTGGAGCCCCATGCAGGACTCCAGTCAAGGTCTCCAAGAAGGCCGAATACTCCGAACTCTTGTTTGGTGCATATGCACAAACAACAGTCAGAGTTTTCACCCCCACAACCCGCAGGCGTAGGGAGGCGACCCTCTCGTCCACCGGGGTAAACTTCAACGTAGCGGCGCTCAGCCGGGGGCTTGTGAGTATCCCCACACCCGCCCGGCGCCTCTAACCCTGGGCAACTCCGGAGAAGAAAAGAGTCCAACCCCTATCCAGGAGTGTGGTTCCAGAACCGAGACTGTGCATAGAGGTAAGCCCCACCAGATCTAACTGGTAGCGCTCCACCTCCCGCACCAGTTCCGGCTCCTTCCCCCACAGAGAGGTGAATTTAGTCTGCTCAAATAAGACTGTGCTCAAAGTCACAGACAGTTTCTAAAACAACAGTAAGCAAATAGGTTAAGTCAAATAAAAGGAACTCCACTGTTCTATGCCCACCCTCTTGGATCAACTTTCTTTTTTACCGGCTTGCTTAAAATACAAATTTAGTCTTTGTTAAAAGGTTTGTCAATTTGAGAATGGATCTTTTTCCAGGTCACTTAGTGGAAGAGGAAAAAGAGGCATGAAAAAAGAGCAACAAAACAGAAAAGACAAGAATTAAGGCAAGGGAAAAAAAGTAAAGCAAATAAGGCAGGGGGTACAGGAAAATAATCTAAACAGGAAAAATATATGACTGTAGAGATGAAAAGGGAAAGCAAGCAAATCAAAGAAGAATACAGTAAATTGACAGAAAATCAAAGTGAGAAACATGGAGAAGATGGGGGGAGAGAGGAGAGGGAGAGAGGAAAACAGGAGGCTCAGATGGAGGGTTTGCGTTGCCGGGATGGGTTGCCGAGGAAGTCATTAAGCAGCCATTTCATCTGCGTCTGCTTGGCTAGTGAGGAATCTAATTGCATCTGAGGAGAGGAGAGGAGAAATGCCAAAGTACATTTAGATCAAAGATAGAAGACACCAGAGAGACTGTATTCACCAGACCCCTCCCATCCTCATCTCATCCTCTCACACTTTGGCTCACTTTCTCGCTTTCCTCCCTTTTTCCTCCCACTCTCTACCCAATCTTTCTTACTTTGTCCCTAATTTTCCTTCACATTCTTCATGCTTTTACTTCTCCACTTTATTTTCACTACTTCTCTGATTCCCTCTTTCGCCCTCATCTCTAACTCTCTCCGCCCCCTTTCGCCCTCCTTGGCTCTCGCAGTAGTGGATAGTGTGTGAGTGGTGCATTGTGGGATTTTTTTCCATCTAATATCCCCTCTAATGGCTCTAAATACTGTCACACATCGCAGTCATTAGGAATATAAGTGATTCTTTATTTTACACACTCCAAAGAGCTAAGAAGCCATAACACGACCTCACCCTTTCTCTCCTCCTCTCATCCATCTCTTTTTTTTTGCTTTCTCTTTTCCTCTCACATCCCTTCATTTCTGTCTCTCCCGGACACTTTATCCTTTCAATTGCCCGTTTTAGCTGTCTTCATTTGGGTGCTGCTGATTATGTGCCACGGGAGAAAAAAGGCTCTGACTGTATTTCATGCTTGTGTGGTAGTTGGCTGGCAAGGTTTGTTGTTTTGTGTGTGTGTGTGTGTGTGTGTGTGTGTGTGTGCGGGTGTGTTTTGTGTGTGTGTGTGTGTGTGTGTGTGTGTGTGATGTGAGATATAGGGTTTCTTTACTTTCCCTCCTTCTTACACGATGTCTCTTTAAAAATGTTGAAAAGTTGAGATGTTTCTGAGCAGTAAAGGCAATTAGAGGCTGCTTGTTAATTTAAGAAGGCTTGAAGGTAGTGAGTGTAATACTCTGTGTACTTTTTACTGTGTGTGTGTGTGTGTGTGTGTGTGTGTGTGTGTGTGTGTGTGTGTGTGTGCGTGTGCGTGTGTGTGTGCGTGCTTATGTGCGTGTGTGTGAACAAGAACTTCCAGTAATTGCTTTGTGTGGTATTGGCCTTCCACTTTCACCCTAAAAAGAGAAATTGCTTCTTGCTTTTAACCACTAGAGAGGGGATGTGGTGGATGGGGATGTTAGAAGAGGGCTGGGTGAAGAAAGGGGGGGTTATTGTGTCCAAAATGGTTTCAGCCTCTCCTTAGGAACCATTAGAACCATTTATTCATTGAAGTGGCAAAGCCAGAGTGCAGTAGTATTTTTAGCACTTAATTTCTACAGTGGCATCTAGCTCAGCATGAACAAAACTCTGTAGAGGAGTATAGATGTAAACACAAGTACTACTTTGTAATATTAAACTACTCTGCTGCAACGATATGCAACTGAAGTACTACACTGAAAGCAACACAATCAGAAAATCATACCAAGTCTGTTCCTTTCCTGAATCAGTGCACTACTTCACCAATTTGTTTGACGTGACATAGATGCAAAAACATACTGGCAGCTAACTTCATATTCATTAAAAAAAGAACAATGTGTTGCACACGTGAATAAGGACTCTAGTATTTTATTCCTTAACATGGCAGTGCAAAATACACAGACATTGCGTACATTGTTAACACATTTCTGTCCAGCGTTTGCTCTTAGCACTACTATACAATGTACGTGCTTTGACTCTGTTTACTCCTGACAGTTAAACAAAACTTGCTTCCAAATATTGCAAAACAAATACATATTACTCAAACTATTACTGTGGCTCTCTGTTTCATCATGACTGCATTCACAGTTGGGCAAAAGCATTACAAACACACACATAAAATATAGCAACGCTGGGTCCCAGCAAAAGTTAGCTTAGCTGCTACATTTACATGGCTAACAACAAAAGTTATGTGTCCTGACAGAAGCGCTCACTTAAGTGTATACTCCCTCTTGTGGCTGAAGGGAGCAACAACATGTTTCTACTACAAAGCCTGAGTGCAGGGAGCACAGTGACTCTTTTAACAACATAAAGCAATGCACATTTTAATGAACATGAACTAATATAATGCAATAAAATTAAATAAATAATATTAAATAATATATATGGGTGGTGGCTTATACGGGTGGTGGCTTTTCCTATGAACTAAACAGTATAACTTATTTTATGACCTGGTCCTCACAAATGTAATAAAAAAATTGAATTTCTATAGTTCTGCAGCCGGAAGGGCAGACAGAGCTATTGAATATATATACATACACTCACCTAAAGGATTATTAGGAACACCTGTAAGATTTCTCGTTAATGCAATTATCTAATCACCAATAACAATAATTATCTAACCAATCACACGGCAGCTGCTTCAATACATTTAGGGGTGTGGTCCAGGTCTAGCCAAACTCCTGAACTCCAAACTGAATGTCAGCATGCGAAAGATAATCTAAGCAACTTTGAGCGTGGCATGGTTGTTGGTGCCAGACAGGCTGGTTTGAGTATTTCACAATCTGCTCAGTTACTGGGATTTTCACGCACAACCATTTCTAGGGTTTACAAAGAATGGTCTGAAAAATAAAAAATATCCAGTATGCGCAGTCCTGTGGGCGAAAATGCCTTGTTGATGCTAGAGGTCAGAGGAGAATGGGCCGACTGATTCCAGCTGATGGAAGATCAACTTTGACTCAAATAACCACTCGTTACAACCGAGGTATGCAGCAAGGCATTTGTGAAGCCATAACACGCACAACCTTGAAGCGGATGGGCTACACCAGCAGAATACCCCACCGGGTACCACTCATCTCCACTAAAAATAGGAAAATTAGGCTACAATTTGCACAAGCTCACCAAAATTGGACAGTTGAAGACTGTAAAAATGTTGCCTGGTCTGAGGAGTCTTGATTTCTGTTGAGACATTCAGAATTTGGCAGGAAACACAATGAGAACATGGATCTGTCATGCCTTCTTACCACTGTGCAGGCTGGTGGTGGTGATGTAATGGTGTGGGGAATGTTTTCTTGGCACACTTTAGACCCCTTAGTACCAATTGGGAATTGCCTAAATGCCACAGCCTACCTGAGCATTGTTTCTGACCATGTGCATCCCTTTATGACCACCATGTACCCATTCTCTGATGGCTGCTTCCAGCAGGATAATGCACCATGTCACAAAGCTTGAATCATTTCAAATTGGTTTCTTGAACATGACAATGAGTTCACTGTACTAATGGCCCCCACAGTAACCAGATCTCAACCCAATAGAACATCTTTGGGATGTGGTGGAACGGGAGCTTCGTGCCCTTGATGTGCATCCCACAAATCTCCATCAACTGCAAAATGCTATACTGTCAATATGGGCCAACATTTCTAGAGAATGCTTCCAGCACCTTGTTGAATCAATGCCACAAAGAATTAAGGCAGTTCTGAAGGCGAAAGGGGGTCAGACACAGTATTAGTAGGGTGTTCCTAATAATCCTTTAGGTGAGTATATATATATATATATATATATATATATATATATAGACAAATAATAAGACAGCTAGCTATAGTCATATATATAGGCAGTGTTGGGAGTAACGTGTTACAAAGGTAACGCAATTACAGTAATGTATTCCTTTTTGCTGTAACGCTGTAATATAACGCATTACTAATTAAATTTCGCTAATATTATTACCCGTTACAATCTCAGTAACGCGAGTAACAATGCATTTTAACGCAACATTTTTTAAGAATTTCCCAACACCGCGAAGCATTTGTTCACAGGAAAAAAAAGGCGTGAGTATTAGCCTATTTCATAACATCTGTGTCCCAACAGGTGACGGTACGACAGCAGTGTGTCCGAGCCGCTGACAGATTTAAACATGTCGGGAATTAATGTTTAGGCTTGCTTACACGTAAATCATTGCAGTTTATCAGCCGTGGAGAGTAACTCTGTAGTGGAATGGCTTGGCGACCAAAAATGCTTATCTTTTACTGTGACCATTTACTGTTCAATATGTTTCCGTCATGAACGGTAATAATTATTACAGTTGCAGTTTTACAAACAAGAAAGTGAGCAACTTAGCTTGACGGACATGTTGCATCCATAGGTTGCATCCATAGACAGTATTTGTTGCATCAACAACATGCATAACAGTTACATCTCAGTAAGCTAGCAAGAGTACACAAGGTACACAACAGACAACTTCCGTGTAGGCTACTTCAAAATAAAAGCACTTCCTGTGACGGTTCGCAGTAAAACTAAATTACTGTTGAACAAATAAGGTTGTGGACCTTTTCACATATCAGCTGTATATCAAGTACTGTAAATAATGTAACTAGTGAGTTTTAATCACACTATAATTGACAATTTCCTTTAGACTGTTTTAAACTAAACAACATGAATTTCTTATTCAAGTGCTTTAAACAAACATTTTACAACAATGCCGTACTTCAATACAACTGTATGGTACTTTTAATTGAGTATTTTCATTTTCTCCTACTTGCCTATTGTACGTTTTACTTATCTATTTTTTATAGCTTTAGTTACTTTGCATATTCATATTAATTATACAAAATATTATGAATAATCTGTGATGTATTAAAGTGGATAAAGATGAGACTTTATTGATCCAGTGGTGAAATTTACAAGTTAGCTGCCAAGTCAAACTTCCGCTTTTATTTTGGTGAAAGTAACTCAAAAGTAATGCAAAAGTAGTGTAACACATTACAATTCAGAGACAGTAATATTGTAATATAACTAATTACTCTCAAATGACAGTAACTAGTAATCTATAATGTATTACATTTTGGAAGTAACTTGCCCAACACTGTATATAGAGCTGGGCTATATGGAGAACCATGGAAACCAGATACATCGATGTCGATGTTGTGGCGATATTGTCGGGTTGACAATATGGTGCTTTTACAAAATATTTACACAATGAGATTTTAGATAAATAAACATCAATAATGTAGATACAATGATTAAGTGGGTAAAGACAAATAATAAGACAGCTAGCTACAGTCTGTTGAGTTCAGAAAATGACATCACTTGTGTCATATCACGATATTACGACGATATTTAGCCTCATATATGTCAATGTCAATATAATATTGATATATATATATATATATATATATATATATATATATATATATATATATATATATATATATATATTAGGGCCGGGTCTCGATTACAAAAATTAATCTTATTAATTAGAGGCTTTGTAATTAATTAATCGAAATTAATCGCATTTTAATTGCATAAATATTTGACCTGAGAACAGTGAGAAGTAATTTTTTTCACATGGATTTTTAGTATACCATTGAATAATGACATACATTGAATACATAAGCTTAAGCAATAAAATATTGTTTATTTTTGTTCAACCAAGTCCAGCAGACCAGTGCAATTTTTGCCATGAAGTGTAGCAATAGCATATTTAGAAATATAGTACATTTCAGAAATTCAGGTAGCCTATAAGTAGGTAGACCTTCTGTAAACTATGTTTTTTTAAGTAAAACACAATACTTTCAAGTACATTCAGACTTAGTTACCCTGGTCCTTAAACCAGTCATCTGGTGGAACGCTAACGTCCACGCTAGCTGCTAAATGTTTTGCGTTGAGGTGATACTTGAGTGCTGCGGTGATATGCGAATTCCTTGTTGCATAGCTTGCACACAACCATGCTCTTATCGACACTTCCATCCGTTCGTTTTTTATAACAAAATTTCCCATCCACGGGGCCAACCAAAGCGGTCTCGTCAGCTTCTTCGTTCATGTTCACTGTGGTTTGTTGTTGTCTGAAGTCATGAACGCTAGTTGGTGCTCCAGTATAATCGGTCCGCCGAAACTTATCCAGTGAGAAACGTCCCGCGGTGCAAAAATAAGTGTGATTAAAATGCGTAAAAAATGTTTAACGTGTTATTTTTTGTGTAATTAATTAATCTTAATTAACTCGTTAAAGTCTGTAATTAATTAATCTTAATTAACACGTTAAAGTCCCGGCTCTATATATATATATATATATATATATATATATATATATATATATATATATATATATATATATGGATGAGTGTCTCTTTCTATACATAACCTACCTGTAAAGATTTGCTCATTTCAATCTTTTTCTGACACATGAAGACTAATGAATGGGGGACGTGCCATCTCTGGAGGAATGTTGAGTCATTGTATGGGGTAAAATACAAGTTGAATCAACCTTTTTTTTCACAGCAGACATTTTGAATGGCAAACAAACAAAGGTGTAACGTATAACATTATGAATTGCTGCACAGCACTGCAGTAGTTGCTGGAATAGAGCCGCTGATTAATTACTACCACCTGCATTTTTTGTCAAAATGTTGTGAAAAAAAGGGTTATCTGATTAATGTTCTGATTTTGAAGGATAATAAAATAAAAGGACTCTGATGCTAGAAAGGCTATCAAGCCAATTTTGTATGAATACATTTTGCACTACATGAATTTAGCATGTTTTGCATTAGATTTGCATCATTAGCTGAATTTGTGTTTTATAATCCGGATATATTAATCTATATAATTATGAAAGCAATTAAAAACATTATTTAAAAAAAAGCACTCATGACATAATACAAGAAGACCAAATATATAACATGTATTATATAGAATGTAATAAGAAGGTTCCTCACACTTATGCCCGATGCAAGTCATACAGTCTTGATCATGTGGCAATCATCAGGCAATATTTGACAGAATACCATAATTTACATTGACATCAAACGGAGCCAATCTTTGCTTTGTCAAGTGCACAAATTAGTTTTCAGAATAAACTGGATTGAATTTAGTCTTAAAATATAATTTTTTTTTTACAATATCAAGACAAACAACAGAGGTGATGAAGTCTTTTTGTATTAGCGCCTGCTGACTGTGACTGAACTGAGGAAGGTAATCAGGAACTAATGTGTTGGGAAAAAACAAAGAAGCGAGTATGTTTATTAGAGTGTGAAAGACACTCTTGGCGTGTGTGTGTGTGTGTGTGTGTGTGTGTGCGTGCGTGCGTGCGTGCGTGCGTGCGTGCGCGCGCGCAACTGTGTGCTAGTGAGAAAGCCTGAAAATGGCTAACAAGCCTGAGAGAGGTGTTATCTTCCTCTGTAAAAGCAGGTTAACACATTATGCTGCAGAGACAGAGATCAACCTCCCAGCATTGCAGAATTCAAACAGCAACTACTCATTAACAAACATGTTGTTCACTATGATTACAGGCAGGATACAGGAGGAGAGTAGCATCACTGGTGGGAGGGGTGGCTCCAATGAATCAGAAAAGCATAATGCAAAGGGGGTAAGAAAGTGTGCACGTGGATAAAAGCGGAATGGCTGGAGAGGGAAAATTGGTTGGGTGAAAACCAGAAAGCGTGTACAAGTGTATAAATGAGATGACAGGAGGAGAACACATGTGATAACCAAACTTTTCCACCTGCGCAATAATGAAAGATATGCTGGCTTATCATTTTCCCTCTCCTTTTTCCCTCCTCTTCGTCTCTTTTGTTCCGTTTTTCCTACAGAGTGTTGCCGGGAGGCAGAGGAGCGGTGCTTTTAATGTGGCTCCTATCAGTTAGTGCTATGATGTCTTTGTCCTTTTTACCTTCTACTCTATCTCCCTGTCCCACTTTGTTACAATGAATATTAACTTCTAAAAAAAGTTCATCCAACTCACTGAGAAAGTTAAGGGGAAAAACAATAACTGAAACTCCAATCTAGTTGAAAAAGTATTTTTTTGCAGATGATTCTTAAGATAAAAAAAGTTTTTTAAATCCTGAAAAAAGGATGGTTAATGTACAAAGTAGGTGTTGTGGAGGAAAAAATCAGCTAGTAAAAAAACTTTTAATGGCTTTTATAATGTGACTATAAAAAGCTTATTTTTGATTTGAAATCCCTAGATTTCATACATATACAATAATGTGTTTTACACACATTTCCAATAAATGCTAACTTGGTGTTTTTCTTTTCTACAATCAGTTTAATGCAAGCCAATATAAGTAGAAACTGAGGCTAATGTGTTGCCAATATAGTACTAACTGTTTATTAACTTTTTGACGTCTTTTATAAATCTAGTTTACTTGTTACTGTACTCTTTTTTTATTTTCAGATTACTTTTGTGTCTATTTTATTCTGATTTGCAATTGCTATCTTTTCCATAATTACTTCATTTATTGCAAGAATGTTTGGCTCACTGCATTCAGTAGCTGTGCACCTACAGGCAATGGGAAGGCAGAAGACTCCTTGCAATTAGTTACACAGTTACTTAAAATTAGTTTTCAATACATAGTCACCATTCATGTTTTTCCTTATGCCAATCTAAGATGAATGTCCTCTTAGCCTAGAAGATATTACAGTATGCAATTAATGCATATTTAGAGGGTCCTATAATCCAAACAATTGTGTGGGACTCCATGACTGTAACAGAATTGCAGCCTGCAGGTTCATTTTTAGGATTCATGTTGTTCTCGCTTCTCTCAGCTGGGAAGTGCTAAAAGCTAATATGTAATAAAATATCATGCCAGAGTGTCACCAAAGTGAGATATTCTGCAAGAGTCAAATGGTTGTTGATTGCAGCCATAAGGAACAAACAGGGAACATGACTGCCATGGAAAATAGCTGCCATGGAAGATTGCAAGGACTAAATACCATCTGTTAACAAAACTGCTCCGGAGAACAGAGGACCAAGAGAATTACATTGACATTTCTCTTGGAAATATTATTTGCTCACTCCACAGTTAAAGAGCCTAACAAAACTAGCTGCTATCTTCTCCACACAGAGCCCTGATTCTTCCATAGGGTATACTTGTATAAATGTAACATTCTTTCACTGTATTTAATTCATTCGTTATCTGGGAATATATTTTGCATGACCTTTTAAAAATCTCAGATACTGTTTCTAACACACCTTTTGTATGGCATCTGTAAAGGTTCCGTGATAGAAGCTATTTTAAGTTCCAGAGCTGTAGAATTTGTTTGTTTCCATGTGCTCAATACAGACTTTTGCTGCATTCCCAAGATTATGTGTATGGAAAATGCGATCTTCTTTTCTCAGTTTTTAAAAGATCCAAGGAATAGCTTGCAACATCCTGATGTAACGTTTTTTTAAATACATATATGACAACCTTTTCTTTTAAAGGGTACAACTTCCTCGTTGTAGCAGTTTTTTTTCTCCCCTCTCTTGACCGCACTACCATCGTTCTTGTGACACACACTGTATATTTTAAAACTAATCCCCGTATACCATCAAAGAGAGAAGGAGGTGTGATTGTTACAGTAATCCCCCGGGATCCTTAATGGGTGAAAGTGAATGAGAGCGGAGGATTAGGGGGCTGTGACGGCCAATATATACCGTAATTAGCTAGTTAACGGCCTCAGTGATGGCAGGATTTCCCGGGTCTTAGCTGAAACCTTGACAGAGGCTACACATGACTGACAGATCGCACAGTGCTGGTGGAGAGGGAGCCGGTAGAATGCAAAGGGGAGAATAGAAAAAGGAGTGGGGAGAAAAAGAAGTGCAATGGAGTGAGAAATTGGAGAAAGACTGAACATTTTTCTATGAACTTGTAATTTAACTAGGACATTTGAGATGTCAGTGTCTGAATTCTGACTGAGCGTGAGGTTTGAGAGGCTCCAACTGCATCTATTTCTTTGCAATTAAACATTTGATAAAAAATTAAAATAAAGTCATCCTCCATCATATGTTTTCTCTCTGTTCTGGTATTGTCTGCTTTGATATAATACAACGTTTGAATAAAAGATGACCAGAAAAACAAATGAATACCACTTTTTTTTTTATTTCATTTTAGTTAAGATGTGACTGTTTGATGTTCAAGTCAAAATTCATTTACCAAATTATTCACACCTGTGTGTGCAATGTGCCTCTGTACACGCACACAAATGTACTTTATACTGCCTACTTTATTCTGCCCACCGACACATTTACCCTGTTTTTTACTGACTGGAAATAAAATGCAGTTTGCGTCCAACCAGAAGTGCAAAAAAAGCAGAAAAGTGCAATGTGATATACAAGTATAGACGGGTGGTGCATAGGCAGGACAGGAAATATATTGCAGTGTTATAAGAGCAGAATAAATATGGCTATGTAATATGACAATTATTACATTATTACATGTACAGATATGTGCAATGTAGTAGCAGTGACATTATACTATTAGTAAGAATAATATAGATATATGCAGTGTATTAACAGAATATATAATAAGAAAAACGGAATAAATATGGATACACTGAATGAACCATATAGACAGATATGTACAGTATGTACAGCTATGTGCAGTGTGGTAACATTATATAAGAATAAAAATAAGTGTATGTGCAGGATGAGTAGTATGAAGAGCAGTAGAATAAGGCTATGTATAGGTGTAATTACAGTATGTACATCTGTAAATAAATAAATAGATATATAGATAATAAATAGAACAGTATGGGTGGGGTAGGGTTGTGCAAATCGTCCTGGGGGGCTTAGTGGGTTAAATTGTCACCGGGATGCAGAGCAAGAGTTCAGTAGTGTGACAGCCGCAGGAAAGAACTTTCTTCTGAACCTGCTGGTACGAGTGCGGAAAGACCTGAGACGCCTCCTAGACGTGAGTGGGGTGAACAGACTGTGATTGGGGTGAGAACAGTCTTTGATGATACTGCGCGCCTTACGCAAGCATCGCTTGCCCGTTGTTGGCGCTGTCAGGTGGAACAGTGAAGCCGGTCTCTTTCCGATCACCAATGCACATCACAGCTTGCAAAAGACTGCATGATTGGTCAGGGTCCAAAGTGTAGTCTGCCAATTTATGAATCTATGATCACCTCTAATCTGACACATTGACCATATCGAAAGACAAAGATATTATGTATTATTATATAACTTGGTCCCGACATAATACCGACATAATACCTTGATCAAAAAAAACAACTGCTGTTCATATCTTAATAACTTCCAACAGTCAATGTTGGTCTCTTTTAAACATGACCATGATTGTTCCCTTAACTGAGTAGCTTTTTTTTCCCCAAACCATGATCTCATCTCAACCTCATCCAAATAGTTTTTTTAACAGTAACAGATTAGAAAAAAAATAAAAACCTCTTATCAATCAGTTTTGGAAAGCACTAATAAACAATATTGTCCTGGTTGGCTTTTCTTACCTTTAAACTCTGATCAAACAACATGAGTTTTCTCTGTCTGTCTGGTATGTGGGTAGATCTTTTTTATCCTGTGGTTGTTTTTATTTTAAAGTGCTCATATTATGCTCATTTTCAGGTTCATAATCATATTTAAAGGTTGTAACAGAATAGATTTATGTGGTTAATTAAAAAAAAAAAACATCATATTTTTGTTGTACTGCACATTGCTGCAGCTCCTCTTTTCAGCCTGTGCGTTGAGCTCTCTGTTTTAGCTACCGAGTGAGGCATCGCACTTCTGTTCCATCTTTGTTGGGAGTCGCACATGCGCAGTAGCTATGTCGGCACTGCTAGCTAGTCAGTTGCAGAGTATGAGGGCGTGCCACGCTAGCAGCTAGGTGAACATTATATATCATGTCACGGAAGTAAAGGCGGGACTATAATATTTATTCTCTATAATTCTCTGGAAGATGGTAAGTCCCTTGGGTGGACTTTGGGCTTTTTCACTTTGTAAACCTATACTGTGCACAAAAAGATATATAACACAATAAAGGAAAGGCAAAAAGACAACAAGCATAATATGAGCACTTTAAGCTAATTCTGGTCACTTAAAATCGCAGGCCGCAACATACAGTACCTCACACTCTGTTCATAAAGTCTCATTTTGATGGGACTGATGTTTATTTGAGTAGCATACATATTTTACAGGGGAACATATTGTCACTGCTGCACTGTTGGCGTAGGTTCACTTGACCATCCTGCCGTTTGCAGGCATGCCAATTCATACTTCAGACAAAAACATGATGGTAGAAAAGAAATCTTTCCTCGTATTTACAGAACAAACAGCTTTTGATCTTATTCACATGCAAAAAAAAAAAAAAACGATTTGACTTTTGAAGAACTTGTTTTTCTCTTAGCTTTTGACAGAACATCATTTATATGTTCTGTCCTTTAGCTGTTTTAGTCTCTTAAGTGATTTATGTTTTTTTTAATGATTCATTGAGACATCTGTTTCAAGTAAAATAAGTTCCATAATACTGCTTTAATTGCCAGCTATTGGTAGAAATCTGTAATACCATATGGTTTTTCTTAAAATGTACTGTATGTAAACAGTAATACTTTTTCAGTCAACCTATTTCTTTTGGAGCTTAATAGAAGTACAGTTTGATTTTGTACTTCTGTGTGTCTACTGTAAACTTGTATGATCCTCCTGCAGCAATTAGAAAATATATAATTGACATTTTATAATAGATGCACTAAAGACGTTTTTACCCTCAACTACACAATATATGTATATATATATATATATATATATATATATATGTTGTGTGAGGTCCTTTGTTACCAGCAAAACACTGTTAAAAAAACTTAAGTTCAACAGAATTGTTTCTTCAAGGTATTTATTTATAATCAAACCGGTTACTAAATAAATACAAAGTGAAGGATGGAGTGTGATTACTGCATAATTGATTTAGTTTGAAAACTTTCCCAAACCTGCCTGCACTCATGAAGATAAACGAAAATATGACTATATAAAACATTGTTCGCCATATTTTCTGGGGACCCTCTAGAGACTTCTCAGGGCCCCTGGGAGGCCGTGACCTCTGTTTGAGAGCTAGTACCCTGCCATCGCCACCACCTGCTGTTTTCTAATCAGCGCTCCTCCAAAGAGTGTTCCCTTGAAGAGGCCCTTATCCTCTGTGGACCAATTAGAAGTCTCCCTTGTCTGTTGTTTCCTGGTTCCTCTAAAACTCTGACCAATGACAGATGGCCAAACGTGGAAACAACAGCAGACAACAAGACTACACTAGATGAAAAAAAGAGAAGAAAACTACATGGGTATGCAATGATTTAGTGAAAGCAAGACTTGACCAACAGTTATTTAAAGAAAAGAGAGAAATCCCAAATTAATTCATGTCTCTCTAATATGAAACATGCTGTATATGTGATTAAGTCACATTTCAACAGTGTTTTTCATGCTGAGTAAATCTATAATCATTATACACCAGAGACTGACAGCTCAAAATCAAAACAACAATCCTGCAAGAACCATCTTCTGTTAAAAAAAACATCTTTGAGTTGAAAAAGTAAAGTTTTCAAAAGCAAAAACAAAACAATGGAATGTTGTTTTCAAAATTCTACAATGTATCACTCATTCTTTAAAGAGCAAGCATTTGTTCAAGCCATTACAGGACAACAAAACATGTTAAAATTAGAGTAAGACACACTACTAAAACCTTACCATCTGTCTTATTCCCCCTCATGAGCGGTATCAGATACAGAAGCTCTGATTGTAGGGAATCTTTTCAGGTATTTGCCGGCTGCTCATTTTGTATCCTATTGTCTCCCAGATGGGTGAGGTCATGTTGTTTAAGCTCTTCTTTGTTTAATGATCTTTATTAAAACATGAAAAAATACAACTTTTCAAGCTACTTGCTTCTATTGAGTCAAGTCAAAAACAAACAAAAAACAGAGAGAGGATTATTTCCAATTAGCCCCACTGAGGAAGGCAGTATCAATCAAGTACAGATTGTATCTCAGAGGTATTTGAAGGGATATATTCCATGTTTGACCCAGATAAACATTTCCCTGCAGGACATAAAAACACAATCTGTAATGTATCTTTTTTACCTTCCTGGATCTGTTTACCTGTTTTATTTGTGACTGTTTGTGTCTGTCCGTCCTCTGGGCAACGACTCAGACCAGAATGTGGATGCTTCTTTTTACTTCCAATCCATCATATTCATTTTCTGTTTTTTTACTCCTTTACTTTTATTTGACAGTTACTAGTTACTTCTTTGTTTAACATTTTAAATTAAAAATATGATTATCTTCTGTGATTATTAAAAATATGTATCTCAGTTTTGACAAGCTAAATTCAAAATGCTGCTTACATATTCATTTGTAAGTACTCTGGCTCGACGGATGTACTCCATCCATCTTCGTCCGCTTATCCGGTGTCGGGTCGCGGGGGGAGCAGCTCCAGCAGGGGACCCCAAACTTCCCTTTCCCGAGCAACATTAACCAGCTCCGACTGGGGATCCGGCGTTCCCAGGCCAGGTTGGAGATATAATCCCTCCACCTAGTCCTGGGTCTTCCCCGAGGCCTCCTCCCAGCTGGACGTGCCTGGAACACCTCCCTAGGGAGGCGCCCAGGGGGCATCCTTACCAGATGCCCGAACCACCTCAACTGGCTCCTTTTCGACCCAAGGAGCAGCGGCTCTCTCCGAGCTCCTCACGGATGACTGAGCTTCTCACCCTATCTCTAAGGGAGACGCCAGCCACCCTCCTGAGGAAACCCATTTCGGCCGCTTGTACCCTGGATGTACGACGGATGTACTGTACATTGCTATCTATTTTGCAGTGGCACTGTTGCTGCATCCGAGGCTTAGAGCTGCCCAGGATGGTTGTGATTGGTGTAAAGAAATACAAACAAGCCAGAGCTTTTCTACCCCCCAGATTACATAAACGGGGTACCTTGACCATACTCCAGCGCTGACACAGCGGAGATATATATTTATAATGGTAGGGCTGAAAGGGTGTAAATTGCTTAATGAGTAGATGTAGATGTAGATGTCATGCAGCAAAGGGCCTCTGGTTGGACTCAAACCCGATGGAAGGACTGAGCCTACATGGGGCGCACGCTCTACCAGGTAAGCTAGAGGCTGCCCCAGTTACTACTACTTTTAATACAGAAAGTACATTTTGCTTGTAATACTTGTTTACTTTGTGTAACAGTAACATTTTAAATGCAGAACAAGTAAAAACTTGTCATGGTTTATTTTGACATAGTGTTATTGGTACTTTACTTATACCAATGGTCCATGACTTTTCTGCTGGTAGGTGTCAGTGGTACTGTACTTATCTCATATGTACTTATCTTATATTTGCTGCTCATGATGATCATTGAGTTCAGCTTCTATTTTTTTCTGTCAGATAATTTTTTCTCAGGAAAGGCCCGCCAGAGATTTTAACCCGAAGCACAAGAGCTTTCATGTAACTGAGTATCTTATTTGGTTTTATCACAGTCTGCAAACAAGAGCTGCAACCTGGACATTTGTTCAAATGAAAATATCACAGATTGCTTCTTTAATATTTACTCTGGTGTTTAGTCTCAGTGTGTCGTCTATGCTCGTGAGGCAGCTCCCACTGTGTCTAAGAGGAGCTGCAATCATGTAATTTGTTGCTTGACAAATATTTCAGTTGAGCCAGCCAGGTATGCTGCCGCTTCTTTCTCTCTGTATGCAACAGAAGGGCCGCTCTCCCACAGTCACCTTGGATAAGAGCAGAAACCATATGAGCAGAATTGAGATGGATAGAGAAAGAAAGAGAGGGAGGTGGTAGGCAGGAGAAGGAAATCAAATATTGGTAGAAAGAGGAAGGATAGATGCAGATGGGAAAAAGCATGGAAAGAAAGAGAGAATATGTTTGTGTGAGAGACCAACAGGCGAACAAGGGGGCAAAAGGACAGAAAGGGCATTATTGGTACGAGCAATTTGCATCAGGCCAGGTCTAGTGCAGCAAAAAATCAATGTCACTTATGACAACACTGTCACATCACACATGTTAAACAGAGCTGACTGACAAAAAGAGAGACAGAGGGAAGAAGAAGTGAAGCCAGAGAAAGAGAGTACTAACCAAGGATGTCAAGACTTGCATATCTGTCACACAAGAAGAAATGGAGCAAACAGCCCCTTGTTGACCAAATGAATAGCTTGGGGAAGCTACCGCCAGGGGAAGCTACCACCTACTCTTAAAAAAAGTGGCTGGCAACACAGTTTAATCAGAGTAAACACATAGCATATAGTAATGTATCATATGGAGAAATGTCTAAAAGTGGGAGAAATGGCCAGTGTTGGGCAGAACAGAGCAACCTATCACTCACTTAACTCAAGTCTGTCATCACTATTCTCTCTTGTTATATTACAGTCTTTCCATCCTTCTCTCTTTGTCTTTCTACCATCATATTCTTTATATAGTCGTCCTTTAGTCTGTTTTTTCTCTTTCTTTATCCTTCCTCATCGTCCTCCATCTCTCCCTCTCTTTTTATAAATAATCACAAAAATGGCAGCTCTCCCAGCTTTCTTCACATCACCATGAAACATTTATGTGTGTGTTTATAGGAAACACACACATACTCACAAATATGCACATATAAAGTGCACATGCATAACATTTGACACACTTTTATATGCACTTACACCATGCAGTTGACGTCAGTAGATGAGAGCAGACAGTTTGAAATCAAGCCTGGATTGTGGCTGCTGTGCATACAGTACTTCCCATATTGCACATCTCGGCAAATAATATATAATATTCTTTAAAAGAAAACTGTCAGTGTAATTTTTGATCTTCTACATAGAGGACAGATGAGAGATAGATGGGAAATAATAGGCAAGAGAGAGAGAAGTTGACACAGAGGATATTTTTCAACCTATTAAATGACATCCTATTACAGTGGTAGCCATTACAGAAGTCATCATTCGTGCATGTATCCTGCTTCTATTCTCCACTTTTGAAAATAATTACATAAACGTCACTCAGTAGATGGAAATTGGTACGGTGCAAGTTCAGGTGTAATCAGCCAAGTAGTTACCTGTTCCTTGAAACTTCTGACAGCTGAAAGAAGAATAAATCTAGATTTTTCATACAGCAGAAAATCAACAGAAAACGTGGCAACGGAATCACTACATGGTGAACAGGTTATTATTATCCATGTGGAACTATGAACTACTATATAGCCATTTACGGATCCATTATGTTTCTCCTTTCTTAACCCTTGTATTATGTTAAGGGTCAATTTGACCCATTTCCGTTTTTGTGTTGACCAAAATACTTTTTCTTCATAAAATTGTATGACATTTCCTCATTTAGGGTCATGAACTTGTTCATAAAATGTGGACACACTGATGTGTAGTGGAATATCTGTTCAGAGTTTGTATACAAAGATGATGTTGCGGGTCATTTTGACCCGGAGACTTTCAACACCCATTTAGAACCAGGTATGTGTGTGTGAGTGTTTGTGTGTGTGTGTGTGTGTGTGTGTGTGTGTGTGTGTGTGTGTGTGTGTGTGTGTGTGTGTGTGTGTGTGTGTGTGTGTGTGTGTGTGTAAAGGAGGAGGAGCTTTCTCGCGCTTGTCCTCTTCTCTGTTGTAATGTCATCTCTTTGACACGCACACTACAAAATGAGCTCCAAAAGGTTTGCAACTGAAGAAGTGTTAGCACAGATTTTTGATGGTAATAGTGATGTAGAGGAAGATGTTTCAGAGTCAGAGGATCTTTCAGAGACCGAGAACAATGCAATTGATGATCCGGATTCTTTATTTTCCTATGATGAAGAGGATTCAGGGGACTAGTCTGGTGTAGTCTCTACATTAGCTGAAAACAATGGGCAGCAATCATCCTCAACATGGACAGCTAAAGATGGTAACATAAAATGGTCAACATCACCACACAGACTGACTGACTGTCATCAAAATGACTCCAAGCCCCACAAGATTTTCTGCCACACTAGTTGATGATATTCAATCACCATTTCATCTCTTCATATCCCAACCAACAGATAGGATCATAGTGGACATTACCAACTTGTAGGGGAGGTGTGTATTTCAAGAGAAATGGAAGCCACTGGATCAGATTGACTTGCATGCATACACTGAAATCCTATCCGCAGCATCCACCCATGCTCTGCAGCGCCACGTTACATCCCGCAACACCCAGCTGTGATGTTCATACGCACAGAGTAGTCAGAGTAATCCGGTATTGGAGACTGCACTACTCAGTATGACACGATGTGCCCTGCTATGACATGAACTTCCATGACTACCTCAAAGTCACTGTTCCATTATCTCTAATGTGACTATTATTTGCCACTGTTCATCACATCAGCAACAGGCCCCATCAGACACCGCCTACCAAGAGTCTGGGTCTGCTGAGGTTTCTTCCTAAAGGGAGTTTTTCCTCGCCACTGTCGCAACAGCCACTGATAATGCTTGCTCTTGGGGGAATTACTGTAATTGTTGGGGTTTTGGAATTTATAGAGTGTGGTCTAGACCTACTCTATCTGTAAAGTGTCTCGAGATAACTCTTGTTATGATTTGAAACTATAAAATCAAATTGAATTGAATTAAATTGAATAGTATTAGCTGGAGTGTACAAGTCAAAGGGAGAAGCAACTGCCAGTCTGTGGAATGACGAGAGTGGAAGGCCAATATTTCTAACAACAATGTCTTTGGAGTCAATTCATACAAAAGCTTGGGTGTTCCACAACACTAGAGCTGGTCGACGTGAAAGAGACAAACTAGCTGAGATCAGAGATGTAGGGGATAAATGGGTCAAAATGTTACCTGTCTTGTACAATCCTGGTCCCCATGTCACTGTAGAAGAACACCTTGTTCCATTCAGGGGGCGCTGTCCCTTCTGACAGTACATGTCCAACAAGCCTGCCAAGTATGGCATCAAAATATGGGCATCCTAGGATGCCAAATCTAGCTATGCATGGAATATGCAAGTGTATACCGGAAATATTTTCACTAAATAATTTAAAAAACAGTTTTGGGGGAAAAAATGTTTGTAATGAGGAAAAAAAGTTTGTTTTGAGTCTATTTACACTGTACGGGTTATTTTGACCCGTAACATCATTAATGTAATTTTTTTTCAACATAATACGAGGGTTAATTTCATTTTTTATGCTTTCTGCTCAACATACACTGGGTGGAAGTCAGGAAGACACACAAGGCCTCATTGCCTTTTAGTAGCTTTTAGCAGTGGAGTTCTACTTATTGGTAACTAACAGCGCCATTGTCAGCTAAGCCGTCATACACGTTCCTTACTCGTTAAAGGTCCCATGGCATGAAAATTTCACTTTATGAGGTTTTTTAACATTAATATGCATTCCCGCAGCCTGCTTATGGTCTCCCAGTGGCTTGACATGGTGATAGGTGTAAACCGAGCCCAGGGTATCCTGCTCTGCCTTTGAGAAAATGAAAGCTCAGATTGGCCGGTCTGTAATCTCGATCCTTATGAGGTCATAAGGAGGAAGGTTACCTCCCCTATCTCTGCTTTGCCCGCCCAGAGAATTTGGCCCACCCATGAGAGAGAGACATCATGGCTTTCAAACGAGCAAAGTCGCAGTTGGTCAAGGCCACACCCCACCCTCCACCTTGCCCCCCCCCCCTCTCCCCTCCTCAATAGCTACAAACACAGAAATGCCCCATCCTAAGGAAAGCTCATTGTGGGACTAGCTCTAGTGGCTGTAATTCTGCACCAATGCTGAATTTCGGGAAAGAGACTTCAGATACAGTATTAAGGGACCACTAAGGTCTATACAAAAGCATCCAAAGAGCACAATGTCATGGGACTTTTAAAGCTTATTAAAAGACAGCGAAATCTACAAATAATAATAATGTGATTACTGTTGGAAATAAGAGGCTTTTTAGAGGTTTATTTACCTGATAAAAGTTGCCTGTATAGGCTAGTTTTGTACTGGGCTGAACCTAACAGCTTGAACCATCAACAGACTAAACGCACTAACTACTAAACTGAAGAATCAGTGTTGAACGTCCCAGCCGTATGTACTCAACTGAATGAAACTATTCGTCATCAAAGTGATTTGTAATTAAAACCTCTTTTTATTTTTTGGATCCAGATGTGGTGATGGCAAAAGATCAGGCTGTCAAAGCTCACAACAACAGATAGGGTTGAGCAAAACTTGCATTTGAACAGTGGATGAACACACACTTATATGCATACTACAATGAATCTGAATCAGAAAACATGATGATGACCTCCTTACAACAAGAGGAAGAGCTCCCAATATTGTATTTGTCTGAACAACATAAAGCAGGATGCTCACAGTCATGCGGAAGTGGAAACCATGAATTGGCAGGTTAAAAATGTATAAATTATATCACACAGCTTTTATGCATAATGTAAAATGACACATTATCACACGGGCAGCATTGAGTTTAGCAGTCCCTTAGGAAACATAGACTGGCTGTAGCAGTTGCAGGTGTGCGTGTGTGCGTGCAGCGGGTTGGTGCGTGTGTGCGTGTGTGTGTGTGTTTATTTATTTATGCACAGTGTGTTTATGTGGGCAGGTGTGTGTGGTCAATTATTTGTGTGTAGGTTTATGCCTGTAGGGCCCCATAACGTTATAGTGGATGACTGTGGTTAAAGGTGTGTATGTGTGTGTATCTCCTCTGATGAATACTGCCAGCACAGACAACACAGGGCAACAGGGCATTTTGTAACTCACACACTTTTCAACAGCAATGAATTTGTTAATTTCTGCAATAAATGAGCTTGATCCTGACTAAAGTTTTGCCTCAGGGCAGTCCAACATCCAGTACTGCACTGGAGTAACATGTATCACATAGCAATTTGCAAACGCCACAGTTTACTTTGAAAGTGTTGAGAAGGAGGAGGAAATCATTGCTGTTAGGAGAACTTACTGTGCCAGAGCTGTAAAATCCTGCCTCAACGGAATTTAAACAGCTTTGCAGCGTCCTTAGCAGAAGGATATGTGGGAATATGTGGTTTTGGTTATTTACACCAAAATGGGTTGCAATGTAACAACTGCACAGCCAAATGAGTGAATATCTCTCAAGGAACAAAAGTATTTACCACATCACCATTTCTTTTGACCTCTGAAGGTAGAAAAGAAAGTGAATTGCTCATATCCCTCATTTCATGTTAAATTTTACTATTCATGTATGTATGATGTATTGTGTATTTTAGTTAAGATCAGCCTGCCCAGGGACTACAGGTGAAAATTAGCTCTTGAGCTAAAACCTGGTACTATGCATCTCTCCCCTTGGGATTAATGTTTATAGTACGCTGTCCCTGTTTCTTTAAATAAATAAACTAAAAAAAAAAAATTAACATTCACACAAAAAATACATCCACGTTTAAGAGTGATGTGGCCTTTTCTCTTGCGGTCATAGATAATAAACGTATATTGAGTGGAAGTACTGAAGAAGAAAAGTGTAGTAGCAGTTAATACTGGATCTACTGGCCACAGTGTACTGTTTGTGGGAATTGCAGTTGAGATGTAATGCAAAACAAAGAGTAAATGGTATTAGCATGGTGTCATTACTGCTTCAGCATCTGTAGCTTGTGCAACTTTTGACATAAAATCCATCCTGCAGTGTAGATGGGACGGAAAAAAGATTTAACTTAAACTTCCAGTTCTTGTGTTATTGACCCTCTCTGTAAGGCCTTTGTAAAAATGGATAGCAGGTTTTCACCCAAAGCCTTCGGATTCTGGTCTGTAATGATGACATAGCTCTTCCCTAATGGAGCTTCAGCCTTGACTTACTGTATGGTGCCTGATTTACTAATCAATTCATTGATCAGTGGGTTGATTGATGCCTATACGACCCTCCAGCTTTTTATTCTAAGCTCTCTGAAAGCTGTACAATGCTCATTCATGCTCATCTTTCTCTCTCTCTCTCTTCCCTTTTCTTAGTCTCCCTTCATTCTTCCCTGCCCAAAACTGTGGTGTCAGGCTTTTTCTTTTTCCCTTGAAGGGAATACAGCAGCCTATGTCGTTGTATCCCTGACACGATAAAATATTGCGCAACAGGGATCAAAAGCTCTCGCTCCTTCAAGCACCAACACGTAAATCTTTTTGCCTCGCTCCTGGCAGCAGCCTAAACATACACGGCCATCGCTCTGTGTGTAAAATGCCATTTGTTTAGTTTTTTCTTGCACGCGAGAATACGCTCTTACTAAACAGCTTCCAAATGGAATTGAACCTTGAACCCTTCTAAGGTTGGATGGAAGGGAGATTGTCTGAGGGAGACTTGTAAATCTGGTCAGTGATGGCTCATCTCAAACCTCCAACCGCATCCCGCCATCCACGTCTCCCGCCTTGGCATGAATAGGGGTGTAAATCGCTGTGGCTTTCTGAAACGGGAATAGAGTCAGGTACTTTAATAGACATGGCTGTAAAAATAAATAAAAATAATAAAAATACATAGATGGATGAGGGAGCTTACAGGCCTGCCAGCCAGAGACAGAAAGTTTGGAGGAAAGAGAAGAGACAAAACAGGGCAGAGATGAGGTATAAAAAGGAGCAAAAAGAGGATTAGAGGAGCAATGAAAGAAATGAAAAGTAGTAGGAATTTGGAATCCGATAGATAAGAAGTATAGCAGAAACTAATATCAGGGAGGGTAGAGAAGTGAGGAGAAGATAAATTAGAAATAAACCTGTACATTTGCGTCTGTAAACCATAAATCCTAAAATGACTCCTGAGGCTTCGTCAACATGCAAACTTAAGATGACTGACAGCTTAATGATTGGCACTTAGAGGGGAGGACAGGAGGAGAGTATGGGGAGGGGGGCAGAGACGGATGGATTGATGGGGAAGAAGAGGAGTTAATGAGAGAGGGAACAGAATGGAGATGCTTAAGGGTGAAGGCACTTCAGGATGGGTGATGAATGAATCCATGGATCCACGGGTGCACATATGGATCTGCGGATGGATGAATGGAGGGAATGAGTCAACAGAGAAAGGAGTCAAAGTTGCTTCATATAGTAGTTTCAAACCCCTGAGTAACTAATATCTTTGAATAATTAAACTTAACAAGTAAGATCACGTCTAGGATGATTGACAAATTCATCCCTTGTTCCTTCTTGTTGGATGTGGCGACCTTTTCCCTTTCTCAATCTTTTGGCTTTGTTTTCGTTTGTCTCTCTTGCTTGTTTCTAAGAAATACTGTGAGGTTTAGCTCTCTTTGCACTTTGAATACTCTTTTGATTGATTAAAATAGTCTAAAACACATTTTGTGCTCAAAACCCATGTTTCAATGATCAAGCTCATTTTCTGTATGATAGAGAAAGTACAGCTTTTTTGTCTATCTCCAATGGTGTCTAAGAGCATCTGAATGTTTGACATCAAATGAAAATGTATGTTGAGGCTGCGTGTAATGGCAGCAATGGTCTAATTTGTTCATGTTGTTTATACCAAACGTTGTTGTAAAAGTCATGCTAATTTAAAGAAAAACACCATTCTCTGTGTTATATAACTTTCTATTGGCTGTTGCGGCCAATCTTCTCCTTTCGCCACATTCCTTTAAATTAGCCCAGTGAAACAGCACCTTAGTTGCAATGTGTGGCAAATGACAGCTTGTTTGGTGAAAGGTGGCATGGTGCTGGGAATCGTGCTGGGAATCATGTCAAGTCTACATAAGGGAAGGTGATATGTATAAATATGTATTAATTTAATAATTAAATAAGGTAGTGTCTCCAAACTTACCTCAATTATAACTTGTCTCCTGCTAGTTGTACTACATCACTTACTTTAAAAAAATAAGTTAAATTAATAAATATTTTTGTTGTATCTCTTTTCGGTGTTGCAATTTGTAGACGTCCCTAAGCACTTGTCTTACTGCCGGTAGCAGCAAAGAGCAGAAGCCAACAGGCATGTGTTATTTAAATAAACTCCTGGTGTATTTACAAACTTTCCAATCTATTGTTTTATGAGTGTATAACCTATTTGTACTACTGTAGACGTTTGGTATCATTTTGGGCATTATTAGTGGGGTCATTTACGAGATACACAGTTGGATCCATTAGCGCCTGCACTAAGCTATTCAGCTGATCACGCTAACTTGTCCAATGTTTGACCCAGGTGAAAAAAGCTTCTGGAGGGTTGTTTGGCTCCAGGTCATGGTGCAAAGGACCCTAGGGTGAAATTACTCCGAACCATCACTTTAACCAAAACATGCCTAACATAGTTACCTGTGGGGGGACATTATACAAAGTGGTTGAACACTTTGGCATGATTAAGGCCGGTGAACTAAAAAAAAGAAATTCTGTAAATTAATCACACCTTCCCTCTTTCTCTCTGCTCACTACTGTGATTGTATTGCTTGTAGCGGATAAAATGTTATGAGCCTGTTTTCCTCATAATGTGGTGTGAGGTGTTTGAGTTGTATTGTTGTCAGACAACTATTGATTGTTGACATTGAATTTATGCATTTTGACTACACATTTAAAGTAACAGCCATGATGACAGCAAAGCGACTATACTTGAAAATGAATTTCTTTTTTTTCCCGGATATCAACAATCCGAGAGAGTCGTCCCCTCTATCTATTTGATCATTTTCTGAATGACTAGAAGAAAAAATGTCTGTGAAAACCAACTGTTAGAAACTGAAAGAAATTGCTCACAAGAAAGGAGGGCAAAGGACGACATAAGAAGACAAGAAAATAGAACAGGGACAGTAGAAAAGGGAATAACAGAAAATACAATATCTGCACATTGGCAAATATATAACATATAACAAGAATCTGCATTTATCAAAACTATGATACAACTATGACATGTCATTTATAATAGATAATATTATAATGCACAGTTGGACAGAATCCTGCGTGAAGCTGATTTGTATTTTCACCTTTCTGCATGAAATGTATTTCTTAAACCAATATCTGCCTGGGTTTACAAGACCAAAATGTGTGCCTCCTTTCATGAACTTGCATGCACTTTTGTGTAGCGGCACACATGAGTCACATGCTGTCTTGAGCCAACATGAACGCTTTCCTCAGTTCTCCGCTCTCCTTCAAAGCCTGCCAACGATTAGTGTGTGTGTGTGTGTGTGTTTGTGGATTATGTAATTATTATTCCAATTATTTAATTTCACTTTACTTAGTTAATCTTCTGTAATTTAATACATCACTATAAGGTAAAAAAAAAAAATGTGATCTTTGTGTTTTAAAGTGATTGAAGAACTTCCTTGGCAATGTAGTTTTTTTTGTTATTATTATTATTATTATTATTATTATTATCAGTGCCAGCAGTACTGTGTGGCTTTACATTAAAAACAATAGTTTTCCAGGCAGGTGAAGTATGTTGCTGAAGTGTGGAGAACTGTGTGCAAATTTTTTCTTTCTCTATACACCTATTAGCTGGCTTGATACATAAAATCCTCTCTTTTTACTATCTCTGGCTCTCTGACATGCACACTCACAGCCACAGTGACACACATCCTCCTACTCCCTTTGTCCAACATACACCATTACAAATATAATGCTCTTTCTCTTGGCAGAAAATGCACCGTACAAAGTTACACTTTTAATATGTGCACCTCCCTGCATACAGGTCACTCGTAAATGCAAAAACATACACAATGCACAAACTCTTTCTCCTTCTCTATCTCTTTCTGACACACAATAACACATCAACTGAATGTCACACACACACACACACACACACGCAAACAAACACACACACACACACACACACACACACACACACACATACATGCACATGCCATGCAAGCTCCTTTCCTCTCTGTATGTATAGATATACACACACACACACACACACACACACACACACACACAAACACACACACACACACACACACACACACACACACACACACACACACACACACACACACACACACACACAGGTTGTATGGAATGACGAAGCTTGATATCACAGAGAGACCACCAGGGAACACTCAACTAAATCAATTCATATAATGAATGGCCCAACAGACTGTTGCTTCCTCTCTCGCTCTAGACCAGTACACTTTCATAAATATTGAACAGTTATCTTAATGCTTTCATTATAGCCCTGACTCACAATGGCCGGGCTTTGTCCTTTTGACTCTTTGTTAGAGGAAGCTGGCCCTCTCTCAATCTCATCTGCTTATATTATAGCTTGGTAGCAAGCTATACCTACTGCCCTGAATTAATGATAGGGACGGAGGGAAATGTGTGTGTGTGTGTGGGTGTGTGTCTGCTTGTTTAACTATATTCGTGGGGTCCAAAAACAGGGAGTCCAGTACACTCGTGGGGTCCCCACAAGTTTAAAAGACTGTTTGAGGGTTAAGACTTAGTTGTAGGATTAGGGATAGAATTAGGTTATGGTTAGGGTGAGGATAAGGGTTAAGGTTAGGCATTTAGTTGTGATGGTTAAGGTTAGGGTAAGGGGCTAGGGAATGCATTATGTCAATGATGGGTCCCCACAGAGATAATGCCACAAACCTGTGTTTGTGTCTGTCTGTGTGTCTGTGTCTGTCTGTGTGTGTGGAGGGAAGGGCGAGAGCAGGGAATGGGAAAAGTAAGGAAGAAGGAGAGAGAGGGGGGTGGGTGTTGTGGTTGACGGCATGAGACATACACATCACAAACTATCTATGAATATATGTAAATATGATGGATGTGTTTGGGTTTAATTTCTCCAGCTGCCTCAGCTAACCCCATGTGAGGCGTATCGTGATGAAAACTATGAAAACTTCTCTGTGATATCCGTCTTCCATCACAGGGTCGGTCCCTGCTGCTCTGTTATTGCAGCAACTTTAAAAAATGAAGCCATGAACGTTCCATGCATTCTACATGAGTTAAAGATATAATCTACAACATGTTGGGATTAAAATCTGATTTCCTACTTTCTGTCGCTGATTGACAGCATAAAAGCTGATTCAACTTCATAAACGTGGTCTAGTCAAAGCAGCAGTATACTCACTGCATTACAGTAATTACAATCCCTATAATCAATTATTTCTATTTTATTGTATGTCTCACCAATGCAACCTCTGCAACAGACTTTTAACCAAAAGAAAATACAAAGTAAGTAAGTACAGTATGTGTGCATCTTCCTGATACAAAACCTTATTTGAACCGCATGTGGTGCTCCACCCAAAATGTATCTGCTAATGAAACTCTAAAAATAACTGTTGTATGAATGCAGGATATATGCAGAATTATTGTATAAAAAAGCACTTCTGTTTCTGCACTGGATCCTCTCCTCTCCTGCATTATTTCTCATAATTCCATCAAGTCAAGAAGCTTCTTGTTCAATTTGCATTTCTGCATCACTGGGCTTTTTGCTTACAAATGCTGCCATTTTTGTGTTTACTACTACACTTTTGTAAGTCCAATGATGGTCGTGACAGCGTGGCCGCTCGAGGCGAGCTCATGCAAACATGTGGTGCAAAATATTATGTGTATCGGAATCAATTTCAGAAGATGCAAGTCAAGCATGATAACATATTTGCTTCTGTCTGCGTCCTGTGTCACTGCTAGCCAGTTGTCTTTGAGGCAACTGCCTATATTACTTGTATGCCAATCATCGTGTTTGTGTATGTCAGACTGGATAAGAATGTCAACATTTGTCATGTGTGGCACAGTGTTTGTTTGTACATGTGAGAAAGAGGACAGAGTTGTTGTGCGGTCGGTAAGAGTCAAACCTCAGAGGCTGCATTTAGTTTCTCACTCTCTCTCTCACATACACACAGACACCGACTCATACCCACTCACTCACACAAACTGCAATCAGTCAAACAGTGTCAACTTTAACATTTCTCTCCACTTTGTGAGTTCAGCTGCGTTTGTCTAATATTCTCCCAATAAACTGAGCACACTAGCACAGCAGGATTGTGTGTGACAGAGAGAGAGAGAGAGAGAGAGAGAGAGAGAGAGAGAGAGAGGGAGAGAGGTAGAGAAATTGCTGCTGATACAAGAACAGAAAACTAGGTAGAGTTAGTTTCTGTGTTTTCTGCAGTTCTGTAAACGTAGCAATCAGTCTGCATTGATTTCCCAGCATCCCCTTGTGGTTTAGCGCAAGCCAAATTAATGGCAGATTACAACCCTTCAGCTTGTTTTCACAACTTGCTTTTTGCTTTTTCCATTTCCTTAATGTTGGAATGTTTTCTTTCTTTTTTTGTCCTCTGATACCACTTTCTTTCCTAGTCTCTAAATGAGTTGCCTTTCCATTTCTCTCGTTTCAACCACTGCACTCCACCTTTCCTCTTCCTTCCTTTTTTTTACATTAACTTTGGTAACAACCTTGTTTCTGCCATAACTAGTTGTGGAAAAAAGGTGTGAACAAAAATCAAGTTTGCCATAATAAATATTAAACATCAAACAATATGATACAATTTAAATGTGATTTATTAGATTTTAATCTCTGTCTTTGTATGCCCTTTCCCCCAAAACCCTGCAGTATTAGTGCTAGAGGATGTACATTGTCTGTCCTTGTTTCCACATAAACATCTTTTTGAGCGCGTAAACATTTTTTTCTGAGTATTTTGTGGCGGAGCACCAAGTGATTTTTTCAGCGAAACCTTTCTACAAAGTTCTTGTGTGCGATTGGGTTATGAATTCACATGACAGGCCTGAGACATAGCAAGGCCACTGCACGCACACACACACACACACACACACACATACACACACCAACACACACACAAACACACACACATTCTCTTTCTTTATCCCTCTGCCTGAGTCATATACACACAGCATGTAGAACCTAGAAGCATTATATGCTGACAGTGCAATTTCCAAACAGTGCAAACAACAATAACAATAGCTCTAGTTTTTCTGCAGCAGTAGTGGAGCACTGAGCCTGGTACACCTCTGTGTGTGTGTGTGTGTGTGTGTGTGTGTGTGCGTGTGAGTGTGATGTTTGTGTGTCTTCATAGAGACAGAAGAAAAATGGGCAAACACAGACAATGGCAGCGAATTCAACTTACATTGTGCTATCCTGCATGGGTCCCATTGGTGCAACTGTAGGAGCTGAGACATCTCCTGCGTGTGTGTGTGTGTGTGTGTGTGTGTAAAGAGTAGGGCTGTTTGAACGAATTCTGAAAGTTGAAAACATATTCGAATAGTAAAAAAATCAATACTATTTGAATGCTGAAATTACTATTCAAATGTGATTTTTTTTTATATAAATATGCTGGCAAACATTAGCTAATCTCTCTCTCTTCTCGCCTTGGCGAAATGCTTTTGTCATGTCACTCACATCTGATCTGAACAATGAGTTAGCATGAGTGGGAAACACAAGGCATTGTGAGGTGTAGATTTATTTATTTTGCTGTAGAATGTTTGATTATGCTATTAAAAATAAAACTTACCAGTTAGTTACTACAATTGCATATAGTCTGAGTTTAATAATGAACCGTTGACAGTCATGTTATGGATGCAGCGAACATCATGTTGCAGGTGGTCCTGTTGTTGGCTCCACTTATGTGATCTGTCGTAAATAACACTTCTGGGTTTGCTGATATGCAGACATAAAAGTGCCGGTTGGCCAGTTGTCAGTGGTGTCATCTCTAGCATTTCAATTCTCCCATTTCAAACTGATGGACTGCATGGTCTCTCCCATATTAATACTGACTGAACGACTCCCTTATCATTCAATCTTGGTCACTTTGGATTCCTGGGATGGGAATAAAAGGCAAAACGTCCTGTGAACAGTTTTGACATGCAAGTCAGATTCATTGTGAATGAAAAGTCAGATTCATTTGTCATTTTGGAGATCTGTGTGTGTGTGTGTGTGTGTGTGTGTGTGTGTGTGTGTGTGTGTGTGTGTGTGTGTGTGTGTGTGTGTGTGTGTGTGTGTGTGTGTGCGTGTGTGTGCGCGTGTGTGCGTATGTGCTGGAGTTGGAGTTTGTCTCTTTCACTCCCTGCAACAAATATAGTATACATTTCAAGTGCACACATGCAGTCTCATCACAGCATACACACAGTATATGAATGTACTGTATGTGTGCTTGTTTCTGCAAACACTCCATCTGCGCTCTTTGGGTGTGTGTGTGTTTGTAGAAGCCTAATGAAGGTGAAGAAAAGTCTCAGAAGGATTTAAAAATCCACTTGGGAGCCCTAAAGACAGCTTGTTAGCAAAGTAACAATGCCTGAACACAGATACACACACATGTGGGCATGCATTTTGTAAAAAGTGAGACTCAATCTCTCTTTTCTACACACACACACACACACACACACACACACACACACACACACACAGATGCAAAATATTTGATTTATCGAAGACTTTCTCATCTCATTCTGTGAATGAAGCTCATATTGTATATATTATATATCTTTGTCTCGCATTTTCTCAGCAGTACTTATTACACACTGAAACTGTCATTGTGTGATTTAAACTCATCAGCACTATCTCTCTCCCATGCACACAGACACACACACACACACTCAATTAATTCACACAGATTTCTGACAGTTGTACGCTCAGATTCACTTATTGTAAGAAAAGAGAAAAGAGAAAAAAGCAAAGAATTAGAAACAGAGTAAAATGACAAAGCAAATTATTTTGAGTAAATAAAACACATAAACACACATTTTTATTGTCTTATAAATCTGGCAGGGTGGAGCAGCGGAGGTCTGCCATGAAGGGAAGCCAAACACCATTCATCTAAATACACTGCCCACACAAAGATGACACAGAAGAAGAAGAGAAAACACGTGAGGTAAAGGAAAATACTTTACTCAACCACAGGAACTTAGCAAACTTTTGAGGTACAATTTTAGATTCTGGGCTGTAGTTCCTGTCCTGTGGTAGGATTCGAATACCAGGGACCTATGAAGGTGGAGTTGGCATTATGCGATTTTGCTGATTAGTAAAACACACGCCTTAAAGGTCCTATGGCATGAAAATTTCACTTTTTTAAAGGGGTGATAGAATGCAAAACCGATTTTACCTTGTCATCAGTGACGTCACTAGGATTAAAAGACAGGGGGGGCTTAGCCCCCAGGGTAATTGTAACTTGCGTTTGCAAAATCTTTGCACTCACATCTTTTGTTACTGTATTAAAGCTCCACTTATGTCAACAACCAGTCAAGAAACCAAGATGTTAACAAGTTAAAATGTGACAGACATATCCTCTTCTTCCATTTATACTGTATTGTACCTTCTGTCTTATCCTTTAAGATAAAAAAACAAACCCTGATGCTAATTTCATGACTTCGAAATGCAAATTGGTCACATAAAACAACATCCAAAATGTCCAAAAACTGACAAACAGAGGCCAGACAACTAATAAGTTGGTAAGTTAAACAAATATGACAAATAGCAGTACAAGAAAAAGAAAAGAATAGGCATAATAGGCATCACTGCATACTTTATCATGTAAGATATTAAACGTACAATATGTAACTTTCTGCCGCTAGGGGTCTCTCAACCAAAACAATGGACGGTAAAACTGGACTTTTGACGTTGTGAAGTTTGGAATTATGGGAGTTTTTAGTGTTAAACACCTTCGCTGCTGGTTAGAATGCATCAGTTCACGGACGAGTTTACCCATTCAAGTTTATTCACGTTATGTTTATTTATGTTATTCTAATAAAATAGCTGCAGTTTCCCCAACATAATTACGTTTTTCTTGATTAGATTTTTATCTGTAGCTGACCAGTTAGCTAGTGAGCCAGCAAGCTAACAGTAGCCAGCAGCTAAAACACAAAATATTTCACATATCAATGTCACCTTTTGGATGGTTTCAACACCGGGGCGGACAGGGTTTGTTGTAACACTAGCTAGCTACTAAACGAGGCTGAGAGACGGGTTTTGATGGGGATTGATATTGTTTTTGAATAGGCCTACTATAGAGAGAGGCTATATTATTGGCAATGAATAAAGAGTTGTGATTAGCTTGCTAAGTTAACCATTTCTTGTATTTACCTCGTTCACTCTAGCTAGACTTTAGTTTTCCATAGCAAACCAAAATATCCCCTTTCCTTTACCTCAAGAAAACGTAGCTAAAGGTAAGCAGGTAATTAAAAACAACTTACAATTTCACTCTGTATCACACTAGGTGTAATCAATCTTCCTTTCACCATTAGCGTGTGTATCGGTGAGTGTGGGGGGGGATGGTGCATAGCGAGTTCAGACCAAAGAGTAGCGACGAGACAAGATGAATCCCCCAGTTATTTGCAACGCTCCGGTCTGCAATGCTCTGAAAGCTGCCAGTTCACACTGAAACGAGACGGTGTGACTCTTTGTACTTCTGTCTAACTTCGGACTTTTCGGCAAATTTTTTGTAGCTGGATATACAGTATATCATTTGTTGCATCTAAATATGAATGAGTATACGGTTATTGATAAATCAAATTGTTATTGTTGTTCTTATTATTATTTAGGGGGGCTTAGGAACATTTTGGGGTAGCTTCAGCCCCCCTAAAATAGGCATAATGACATCCCTGCTTGTCATAGTTGAATAACTACAGTTTGGTGGTTAAATAGGACATATATAGAACCTCAAAATCCCATTGACACCCCTTTTCTCTGCAAATCTCACAATTTGAAACTGCCTCTGAAGACGGGCAAATCTCAACGACCCACCGAGTTGACGTCAACTCGGTGGCTCCTCCTTATTTGGCTCTACCTTTGTCACGCCCCAACATTTACATAGACTACACCACTGATCTGAGATCAGGTAGTCTTCTGAATAGGTCGCACAGATCTCAGAAAATGTATACATTGTTCATCTGCTATTGTGTCACTAAATTCACTTCTTAGACTTTTTTTATGCGAGAAATCAACTATGTAGAGGTCAAATATGGTCCGTTTTACAAAAATGTATGGCTAATTGCAAATTTTGTCCGACTGTGTGTCGGAGTTCAGCAGCCGGTGCTGCCTGGGTTGCTACCTCGCCGTCCGGCCTGTCCTCCTTCACAGACGCCAGCCTGCTAAATGGCCGTTGTGTGAGTGAGAGCGCGGTCAGTGAGCTTGTTACGCCCGCAATCTCTTACCACAGGTTCCAGTTAATCTGATAATGGATATGTGTGTTGAGTTATTTAAACAAACGATATATGTGATACATGTGATATACATGCTGCGACGAAATTCAAAGTGTAAATATAGTTATGCCGAAAGTGTAGCTAGCTAGCCGCGATCTTTACCCATAGCATTGAAGGGACACTAACAGCTAACGAAACCCCTCACATTCACAAAAAGGGATTAAATTGAATCGGACCTTGTGTTACCTTTGTAAGATCTTGGGGTAGCTGTAATGTAAGTGGTGTGACGAAATTCAAACTGTAAATATACTATAGTTATGCCAGCAGCCAGCCAGCTCCGCGGAGACCCAAGCCACGGTAGTCCAGTAAACCAGAAATAGTGACTTTGCCCTGGGCATGGAGCCCAGCAGACTGCAGCTTTCTCGTCAGACTGTGTGGAGCTCCTTAGGTCCGACACATCTTACCAAATTTGCAATTAGCCATCAATTTTCATAAAACTGCCCATATTTGAGCTTTATATAGTTGATTTCTCGCATAAAAAAGTCTCAGAAGTGAATTTAATAATGAAATAGCAGACAAACAATGTATAACTTTGCAGTGTCTGAAATATGAGACCTACTGTCTTGTATCCAATCCAATCCAATCAGTGTATGTGGTTCGCTTAACCAATCAGCGCGCAGCTCATCTAAATATTCATGAGCATACCATATTTGGAAGAAAAGCTCTTGTTACAAATAGGGCCATATTCACAGGGTAGTTAAGGGCCCATAGAATAGTACTCAGGCAATTTTCAGCCCAACCAATGTTACATACCCTATTAGGAGACCTTAAGGAACCCTATATAATAGGGTGTGAAATACCCTATATAATCATTCTATCACCCCTTTAACATTAATATGAGTTCCCCCAGCCTGCCTATGGTCCCCCAGTGGCTAGAAATGCCGATAGGTGTAAACCGAGCCCTGGATATCCTGCTCTGCCTTTGAGAAAATGAAAGCTCAGATGGGCCAATCTGGAATCTCCTCTTTATGAGGTCATAAGGAGCAAGGTTACCTCACCTTTCTCTGCTTTGTCCGCACAGAGAATTTGGCCTGCCCAAGAGAAAGAGAGATCATGGCAAATTCTGCCGGATGTCACTCATTTTGGCCGGATATCCATTGCCTTGGGCTTCCTTTGTGTTGGCATTTTAAACTCCAGTCAATTTATGAGGACCAGTGTTGCCACAGTTACTTTGAAAAAGTAACTTAGTTACTTTACAGATTACTTGATTTTAAAAGTAGTTTAGTTACTTTACAGATTACTTGATTTTAAAACTAATGAAGTTAGATTACAAGTTACTTTATTAGTTACATTCAGCAACTGCTGACAACACCCCTACAGCCTCAACATAAAAATGATAACCGGTTTACTGTGAGGCAGCTCGACATTACCAGTAGTAGGATCTGGTTTATTATGGCACGAAAGAGAGCGAGTCAGCCGTGTTTAAGGGCAGCATTTCCGCATTTCCGCTTACTAGTAACTAGTAACGCGTTACGTGGCATCACTGATGAGGACTGTGGTCAACCTTTTCTCAGATCTCTGCAAGGTAAATCCAGACAGCTAGCTAGACTATCTGTCCAATCTGAGTTTTCTGTTGCATGACTAAAACAACTTTTGAATGTAAACAAGTTCCACCAAAACAAGTTCTTTCCCAAAGCTATTTAGCAGTGGCACCGCAGCTAGCACCGCTCAAGACGATTGTGATTGGTTTAAAGAAATGCCAATAAACCAGAGTACGCTGTGTGGACTAGCCAGACCCTCCTCCGCAGCGCTGCGGTGGAGGAAGGTCTGGCAAAGCAAGACTAGTGTGAAATTGACCTGCATGTAAATCAGCAGAATGCATTTAAGGAGACTTCAAAAGCAGGAGAGTGACACAGCAAAATAAAATAAAGCTGCCACAGCAAAGAGAGAGACTGCAGTGAAATGAAAGGAGCAGATGGGAAAACATGTTAAGATGAGGATGTGGGGACAAACAGGGAAATTACTTGTTAAGCTTGAATATAATTGACATCTCTGGTTAGCAGTATAATAAACCTCAGAAATAGATAATTGATATATTAGTTGAATGCTAATAATCCAGTGTCCAGGGGTAAGTGTGGTCAAATTACCACCTGCTCTTGTTTTGTGATAGTGGATGAATGATATTAAATACATAAAAAATGTTTAATTATATCCAAAAGTGTTATATTATGGCTAATGACAATTTTGAGATTCCATAATGTATGATTGGTGATTACACTGCCATAAAAGTTTTTAGAAAAGCCAAAAAGAGCAGGGATTTCTTCCATCTCTACCGTATTAAAAATTATCTCACGACCCCTCAAATCTTGTCTTGTGACCCCTTGGATGTCCATGAGCCAATGTTTAAAATAATACAAAATCTTAATTATATCACACCCAGCCGGTGAAGGCAATTTAACAACTGATTTCTTACTCCTATAAGTAACCACACGGGGACAATAAACAGGGATCCAACTTTTTCTCTCCAGATACTGATTCCAATACCTAAATTCATGTCCCGATCCAATAGCTTTGCTCCAGTTGTTCGTGGAACTCATAGGGATAAATTATGTTCATTATAATTAGATTATGCACCATGGATTGCTGAGGCACTGAAACTGGCTGAATTGATGTTTAAGAAAAGTGAATTTTATTGACATTGATGAAAAGGTTCTGTATTTAATATGAATCAGTCACACCTGGCTACCTGATCTGCTTGAAAAGGTCAGTATCAGGGCCAATACTGATTCAGTGCATCCCCAAAACCTAACATGAAGTTGTTCAGCAATAATGGGGTTAAAATGTACATCTATGTACCCTGCTTGACTCTAACATCCACTGGCTAGTATGTAACACAGAAACTGCTGATATTACCATATTTCCTATCTTCCTGTGAAGGGGACTAGAACTGCAGTAATCCTACTGGGTGTTGCAGCTTCTCGCTAAAATGACAGTATAGCAAACACACCAACGCACTCACATACATTTCTACTCCAAACTCAATTCTCTTTTTATTTAAGACCCCTCATCAAAATAAATACAGATTTTACTTTTCTTTTTCTCTGGATATTAACATCATTTTTCTGATCCTAGCCTAATCCTCATATCTGTTTTTGTCACTTGTTCTTTCTCTCTGTTTTAACTCACATTCTACTTTCTTGCTCCTCGGTTTCTCATACATTTACATCCCCTGTTCCCTCTTTTAATTAATTCTGTTCTCTTATGTTTCCTTTCCTTCTGTTATGTCTCATCTCTTCAGCCCTCTGAGCACTTTATTTTTCTCAAAAAACTACAACAATAAAAGAAACAGAAAAATCACACCTAGGCTGTAAGTTATTTCTTTTCTTCCCCTCATAGCCGTCTGTCTTCCCAAACAATATTACAAAAGCAATTCCACACCAGTCAATAGGCTCCAGGATTGGCTCTCATCCGCCTTGTCCCATAGGGGCTGCCATATCATCAATACAGATTTATACTGTAGCCTGGTAGCTAATATACACAAATGCCAATACGCTGGCTCTCTCTTGCTGGTAAAAATACATGGAGCAATCTGGGCCAATTTTATGAAAAGTACTAAAAGATTGGCAGTGGAAAGAAAACAAACGAGAGACGGTAGTGAGGGGGAAAAGAGAGAGCGGAATAAATTAACACAGAAAAGTTGCAGGCAGGCACCAAAAAAAAAGACACAATCAGCTGATCTAGAGGAACTGTCAGTCAGTCTGGTCTTCAAGTTGCAATGGCACGTGCATACTTCATACAGCCCCAAATGGCAGCAAGACCTAATTTAAAAAAAAACTTAAATCTCCCAGAAATTCACACACTTTTCAGACTTAATTGTTCTTTTCTTTAAGTGCACTAGATAGTCACTAACCATCATCAGTTTTCCATTATAATGTAGCACACACTTTCCAATGGTAGCCTAATTTTTGTCAAGATGTTTCTCTTCAACTGTCCATTACACTGAAGAACCAAGACTAGGTCGAAGACTAGTATATGTTGACTGGACCGTGTATGGTCAGTGTGCTTAATTGTGGCCAAATTGTTACACAGATAGTCAGTGGTGGTGTCTATAATGTGAATTCATTGATTTTAAAAGTGCATCTGTAGTAGTCCCAGTAATATTTGTGTGTTGTGTACTGAAGTAGCATATTACATGACATGGTTAAGCTATGTATGTTTGAGTCAAATAATAGAGCTGCTTTCATTTCATAAATTTAACAATAGGCTATTATCATGTTTTATTAACAGTGTGTTGTTTTGGATTACTTATCTAAAGGGTTCTTGAGTAATGTTACTTTTTAAAACAGACCAGACCTAAGTTACATCCCATGACAATTATGAACCACAGCCTCAAGACCAGCCTGGTCATGAGGAGCTGCAGAATCATGGACAAACTGAAACCTACACTGTCCCACCTGACAACTTTACTGTTTATTTCTTCTCTGCTCCCGTCGAGCTTTGCGGATAAACTCACAAACGTGCTGCAGTCCAGCTAAAAAAAAGCACTGATGGTGTATCCAGCTGTTATGATGGCCTAGAATTGTGATTTAAGACGTGAGGCACACACGTGACATGAAATTATTGTGTGTGTGTGTGTGTGTGTGTGTGTGTGTGTGTGTGTGTGTGTGTGTGTGTGTGTGTGTGTGTGTGTGTGTGTGTGTGTGTGTGTGTGTGTAAGAGGTAGGCAGTAGTTCCTTTGCAGGAATATCACCTTGTCCAAATGGACCATTTTCAGATCTCTCTCTCTCCTACACACACACACACACACACACACACACACACACACACACACACATACACACACACACACGCACACACACACACACAAACAGGGAGCCTTTCTCCTTAGATGCGCAGCTAACAACAGCAGGATCACAGTAGGAAAACATAACTGGGATCTAAAGCAGGAAGAGAAACAGATGGAGGGAAACATTACACAAACACATGTCATGCACACACACACACACACACACAAAAGCAGACGTTAACAGACACGACAGACACCTACGTGCACATGCACACACACACACACACACACACACACAGAGCCCCTTCTGACTATCTCACTGTTCCAAAACTTGCTGCTTTGTCACTGGCTTATAGCTGATAGAATTGACCTTCTTGTAAGTGTGTGTACTGTATGGGTGTGTGTTTGTGTGTGTGTTTACAACCTGCATACAGCTGTCATTGTGCTACAAGACAAGTTACATCCCATAGCCCCTCCATATGTGAGCTCACAGCTCACTGTCTCATAGTGTGTGACAACGTGTGGACAGTAATGTGTCATGTGAAAATCATGTACAGATGTAGCTGTTAGCCTCATTTTGCTGCCTTCTTGCTGGATTGCTGCTACTCTTAGAGAAAGCATTATAAGGGGTCCAAGCCCGGGGGGCTGTGAACCGCGTTTGCAAAGCAACGCAGTTCACAGATCCAGTGGAGCTGTGGAACCCTATTGTTTTCTTAAGGTTTCTTATTATTCTTCTCCGCCTAAAACTGATGCTACAGCCTAAACCATAGATGGTGGGGGGGTGCCATTTTCAGGAGTCGTCCAGATCCCTGCAAGGACCTCAGGAAAAAAAAATCAACCACTTCCACCACTAGGTGGCGCTATAGCAGAAACAAACGCGTTTGGCCCTATAACTCTCGTACATCGCACATTAAAAATAACCCATATCCACGTATTCACTGAATTCAGCTGAATCTCCTGGTATAGGCCACGCCCATTTCCGCCTATACTTTTATGCACAAAAAATTTGCAATTTATAGTAAACATACTTTTTCTAACTCCTCCTAGACCGTGTGACCGATCTGCACAAAACTTTATATTATCAGAAATACAGTATATTATCATTTATCAAGTGAGGTCATTTGGTCATGACCAAATGACCTCACTTGATAAATGATAATATACTGTATTTCAATCAGGAGAGACTTCGTTTGCAGATATGCAAAAATATTTATTGTACAACTGCATGATAAAATGTACAAAGTCTTTTGGAGATTAGACTCCATCGAATTAATGATATTTTTAAAGGGGTAGAGAACAGGAACATAACCCCTGATGGAGTTTAGACACTGGTGGTGGCGGAGAAGGAGACCGGAGACCAGACCGAAGAGGAGCGGTCAGCTGGGAGAAACACAACGACCGGAGGCGGCAGGGGAGGTGGAGGGTCGAGCACTTTGCCTGAAATGACAGCTGACAGCACAGGGAGAGAACAGATTTAAAGCAGAGTTGTAAGGCTGTGATTGGCCCTTGAATTTCGTGGCCAAGTCTGATTGGTTTAACTGACAGTATCGCTTCTAAACAGCTGATTAGATTTAAGAAGAAAGACTAGTGATTGGGTTAATGACGTCTTCCTGAAAGAATTTGCACTGAGCTTCATATCAGTTCAGAAAGTTCAATACCAGTTGACACAAGGCAGAATTACACATTTTGAATAATGTTTAAAGAAAATGCCCTTTATGACTTGATGAATACTTCCTTTGCAGTCTATGAGCATCTTTCTAATAAAAAATTAAATAACTTAAAAAAAAAAAATCCTAAAATGGGGTTGTGGAGTCAGTTTATCCAACTTTTGTATTAATAGAAACAGCAAAATTTCAAAGTGGCTTGTTTGGTGCATATTTATCCATGTAGCTCAGTCTCGGCCCCGCTACCAGATGGGTCTGACCCATGAGTTTGCTGGGGGGCAGGGGCAGCACTGCACCCCTGGTGGCTGAAACGGGTAACTGCATTGTTTAAAAAATGAGTGGAATAATTACGCCTGGCATGACCAGATATTTTATAAATATCTTAGCTAAATAACACAAAACAACTAAATGGTGGTAGGTAATACATTTGATTTAATATACTGCTTTAGTAAAAAATTTAATTTCCTGGCTGACAATGCGAGCAGCAGGAGTCCATAGCAACCAGTTTGTGTGTTGAATGTCACCCAGAGTGCTTTGCTGAATGGTCTCAATGTTTTATTGTTTTATTTCATGGGAATACTAGTTTACTAGAGGAGTAACTTAGTATTTGAAGTAATTCAGTAATGCAGGAAGTGTCACACACTTTCTCATAATTCCCTACTCTCTGTCTCTTCAAATACACTGCTATCACCAGCTAAAACAAATAGCCTCACACGCCCCAGGCAGACACAACACACATACACAACGCAAATGTTTTTTGTAAGGACCGACCAATGACTGACATTAATTCACTTATCAATCCCCAAAGTACATTAATTACTTTACTCCCAGTTTTAATCTAAACCTAATTCTGACCCATAGCCATAGAATGAAACCCATTAAAATATCACTTTATAAAACTTTGCCTCTAAATTATGTCCTCACAAGAATTGAAGTACAAAAGCACACATACACACAGACCAGTGGGAATCATTTCTGTGTGTAATTCGCTGCCGGTGGAGCGGGCTGTTTGATTGGTTGCTGCAGTGATAGATGCCTGGCCAGTTTTCTGATTACTACAATGTTCGATCTCCAGGGCCCAACATAATCAGAATAAATGTCCCCTACTGTAGAGGGAATAAAGGTGTGTGTGTGTGTGTGAGTGTGTGTGTGTGTGTGTGTGTGTGTGTGTGTGTGTGTGTGTGTGTGTGTGTGTGTGTGTGTGTGTGTGTGTGTGTGTGTGTGTGTGTGTGTGTGCGTGCATAAGGGAGAAAGAGGGATAGAAGAGAAAATAGGTGTAAGTGTTAGTACAAGTGTGAATGACAGATGGTGCATGTGTGTGTAGCATGGATGTAGGATTAGAAATTGATTTTGGTGTGTTTTTTGGTCTGGTCCCCCCCTCCCATCGCTGTTGTTTTGTTTCCTTACACAGTCAGGTGTTGTTATTTCTTCAGGAATTTCTTTTTGCTTTTAATCTTTTTGCCACTTGACAAAAATGTAATGCAGTGTTCAATCATTTATCATAACTACATATATCCATATATTGAGTATTCATCTTACATGTCTTTTGCCACAGTGAAGGAGTGCAGCCTGTCTTTAAAACAACAGGGGAGACAAAAAATAAGTGTGATATATTTTTAAATTACTTGACAAATCAAGACAAATCTTGATAATTTGTTTAAACAACTGGGTGGCAATTTTTTTTCTTCCAGTCATCCCTTGCAATACAAACTCACAATGTATTGTTGCTGTGCAGCTTCACACACATTTATCATGAGCCACGAATCAATTTTGGTATCCACTCAAAAACTATGCATAGTGATGTTCAGGATGTTGTTCAACTGTCAGTGTTTTGTCTACAGGCATTGAATAAGGCTGGTTACCATACCAGATAACATCCATCATCAGGAAAACTGATTTGCAAGTTGAAAACGCACAACTTAAGACATCTATTACTGATCCCTCGTGTCCACCAAAAGTGATGCTAATACATTCCGCGAGGTCTTTATTAAACAGAATTATCTTTTTGTTTTTGTTTGTTTCAATCTTTCGGTTGCATCTTTCCAGTAACAACAAATTAGTACACTTATATCCTGACACATGAGGTGTCCAAAGTCACTGGAATAACCTGAATACCCAAATCTGTGTGTGTTCAGTTTAACAGTTTTTATTGTTTTACCACATACATTCACACATGTACGTCAATAGATACGTAATGTAAAACTTAGTAGGGGTAGGCGATATATATCTCGATTGTTGTGTTAACGATGTGCAAATTGACATTATCAAGTATTTAAATTACTTCAAAAAAACACTTTAAAACACGCATTAAAACTCTACACATTCACTAATGTGTAGAGTGGTAGAAGGGGCAACAAAGATGGCGGGTGCCTCCAACTCTCATGTCGGTGTATATTTATGTTTTTTGTTTGTGTTTTTCGTAACGTTCCCATGTCGAGGTCTTACTAACAAGTACAGCCACACTGAACTAATCAATGTAGGACTATGATACAACACAGCCATTACAAGAGCCTTGCAGGCGGCTCATAACATCCTGGAGGACATAGCCAAACCGGGCGCTCCGTGGATTGTTGTCAGCAGCCACAGGCGAGGAAGGCGGCAACGGGAGCAGATGCGACGATGCCGGTCGGGCCTGCTAGCCCGGCTAAGGAAACTACCACACAGACCTCCACTGTCAAGCCTCCTACTCACCTACGCCAGATCCATCGCACACAAAATGGATGAGCTGGAACCCAGCATAGCAACGAACAACTACACACTGAACTGCTGCGTGGTGATTATCACCGAAACCTGGCTGAATCCCCTCATCCCGGACGCCGCTGTGCAGCTAGCAGGCCGAGCCAGCTACCGGCAGGATCGAGACAAGAACTCCGGCAAGACCAGAGGAGGAGGACTGCGCATTTTTGTGCATAATGAATATGGTACCAAAGCAGGATCATTGCCCAGCACTGCTTACCTGACCTGGAAGCCCTGTCGGTAATATGCAGACCATTTTATTTACCAAGAGAGCACACTGTAGTGACTGTAGCTGCCGTCTATATCCCCCGATGCTAACGTTAGCACAAGTTTGGCTCACCTGCTAACCATAGTCAACAAACTGCAGCGCAATCACCCAGAGGGGATACATATTGTAGCAGGGGACTTTAACAGGGCGTCCTTAAAATCTGTACTCCCCAGCTTTTTCCAGCATGTAGATTGTGCTACTAGAGGGAAGAACACACTAGACCATGTATACTCTAACATCAAGAAAGCATACTGAACTGCACCTCTCCCTCACCTGGGCCAGTCAGATCTTCACATCCAAATACTCCTGATCCCAACATACATCCCAGTCAGAAGGACTATACAGCCAAGTAGAAGGACTATCAAAACCTGGCCTGGCACTGCCCTAGCGCAGCTCCAGGACCGCTTCCAATAAGGACATGGTTGTGTGCAATATGTTACAGAACAGAGCCCTTTGTTTATTATTATGATTTCATCTTGCTTACGGCAGAGGTGTACAACTGAATGTTTACTCAGAGTTCAATGTTCCCACACTATTTCAATTAGTATTTTGTATGTCTTTGAATTGTTTTTACTTGAATACTTACTTGAATACTTATTTGAAAGAAAATAAATAAGAACTGTTTTCATGCAACATTGTGCCCATTATTATCATCAGTGATTAAGTAACTCAGACTTTTAAAAACACATTTTTAAAGGATGTCATCTAATTATCGTTATCGGCAAAATCGGCAAAATATTATTTTTTGTCCATATTGCCTACCCCTAAGCCTTAGTCAAAATGACAGTCGTTAACAATAAAGAAGTAAACTATCACGGTGTACATTGTAACAATCCCATATATATTGTTACTGTATATTCATGTGGTATTTATTGCCTTTAGATTCCCTTTGACGGTGATCTCTCACCTTTTAAGCAACGATGTCATAGTGTCAAACATGCTACATACACACGCAAACACCTCTGACCCACCCTTTTAGATTTCAATCAAGCTCTTGGAGTCACATAAAGCAATATTTATGAAATCAATTTTTATTAGCCTCAAATTGACTTTGGTGTCAACCTAAGCATGTTGACTTGGTCAAGATATGGGAGAGTCACCTTTAACACCTCAGTATTTATAGTGCATTTATAGAGTATGAATAATGGGTAGCAGGAGTCCATGATTAAAATAAGCAAGGTTGCAGGTTTGAATCTCAGTCTCATTTTGATGAGGGAACTACAGATTCTCAGCATAATAATGCAGTGTAAAAAGTTAGTTGTTGCCAGCATTGCAAATACAGAACTAATACCCACCACACCTGTCAACTGGCAAAGCTGACTGGCAGTGTGCATTGTGCAAGTGTACACATTTGTATGCATGTGCATTAATGTTATGCATCTGTGTGCACCTGCATTTGTGTATGGGTTAAATTAAGGCGAGACCTTGAATCAATATTGATTCATCTTTGATCAACATTGATCATCTTTATAAAAGTGTTTCTCGACCTTTGGAAGATCTTTGGAAGTGACATAAGAAGAAGGGGTTGTGAGAAATTGAGTAACAGGGAGTAGGAAAACCATAATGTAATATTGATTAATTATTGACTCCTTTTACAGAAATTATCTTACCCCTCTTTTAATAACCCAGCCAACCTTTCAGGAAAGCAATGACGTCTCTTTTCTGTCAAATTTGACTTTAATTTTTATCGACAAACATCAAACAAACAACTTTTTCAACAAGCCCACATAGAGTTGGTTATCAACCATTACCAATGTAACCTCTGTCTCTTTAAAACATTCACACAAGATTCAATTTTCAATTTTCCTAGCCAGCTGGCCTAGCTTGCTAGCTTCCACATTTTAAGGAAGATTGGCTCCTAAATGTTGAATTTGTAGACAGACAGACTTAAATATTAGGACTGATTCCCACTGGACGTTACGTTTCATACGTTCAAGTTAATTTTAATAGCTGCTTAGTGCCATTGTGAAGCTCCTGTAGAATCAGTGTGTTGTATTCCATTTATATAAAGGAGGGGGCCTAGCTTGCATAATATGTCTGCCTTTCAAGGTTCTAGATGTGGTGATGGCAAATTATCAGTCAAAACTCACTGCAACGGTTATTCCTGTGATCTCAGGACTCTATATGTTACCTGTGAAAAATCACAAATGGGACAAAGCAACAGCTAACAACATCAGGTAACTACCTGCAGGGGTGTTGGAATTGAAGTGATATTACAAACAATCGCTTTGCACCGACATTGCGTGTGTTTTTCCATCTGAAGAAAGCACTGAGGAAAGCCGGGCTAAATTGAAGCCAACTGTGTATCTTCATTTACAGGGTTGGTTGATTCAGTTGGTGTATTGTGTGTGTGTAAAAAAAAAAAAAAAACATGACTTACACAACCTGTAACATTTATGTACTGCGGTGATGAAGGAGAGAAGGAAGGAGAGAAGGAACGTAACGTTAGTGTGTGTTGGTCATTGCTGTTTGTGTCATAGCATGTGCACAATAGAGTGTAACAGAGAAGAGGGTGTTTATGAGGATGTGTCAGGCTGTGTGTGTGAGCAGAAGAGTGTACCGGAGAGGGGTAAAGTGTGTGTGTGTGTGTGTGTGTGTGTGTGTGACAGTGGCTCTAATTGCTCTTCACCTCTACTTCAAAAGCTTTTAGCCTGGTCAGCACTCAGCCAATCAGAATGCTCACACAAAAGAGCCAGCCAGTGAGCAGAGGAGAGAGTCAGGGCAGGACTGTCTCTCAACTAACTGGATTACCTTCACACTCTCTCTGTCATATTGTGCTGAATGCTGTGATACACAACCTAAATTGGCTAAATGAAGTGACAAAAATGGTCACTTTCTATCCCCCTGTCTCTCTCCCAGCAGCCTGAACACTGATTGGTTTCATTGCAGATTTTCTCTTTTCCTCAGTTTTTTTAGTATTCCTATCACTGTAACCTCCCCTTCTCCACAGCACTCATTTCATTTGCATTGATAAGTATGTTTCTCAATTTGGGAAATAAAGAATAAGTGTCTGAAACTGCCTCCTGCTATCTAGACACAGCTGTGAATAAGCCAGCTACAAAGCGGGAATAAACGCGTTTGCAATTACAGAGGAGAAAGAGAGAAAAAGAACACTGAAAGCTTCAGCTGTCAGCGAGATATATGTGCGCCTCATTTCTTTCTCTCTCGCTCGCACAAATTCAAGATGCTTCACTCTGTATCACTGTCAGAAAATAAACAAAATTGCCAAAGCGGTTTACATTACAATACTCAGTGATAAAGAATACACACAAATCAAAATAATGAGATTTTCCCCATGCCCTTTCAGTCACTCCACCATCTGTCACTGAAGGAATTCTAAAGGTGCGTTCACTATATATATTTTTTTTCCCACATACAGCCAGCGAATGTGACAGTACAGACATGCAGTTCCAAGCTAACAACACATAGACTGTGCTCAACTTCTTGCTATGGCAGTAGAAAGATAATTAATGAATGTAAGGCTTCAATTTAAAGATTACACAGTCTTTTATCACGGAAGACATTTTGACATGTCAGGGTCGTGGTATTGGGCATGATTGCTCACTGTCACACTGTCATGGCTTACATGGAGAGTTGAATATAACGGAGCCATTGTTAACGTTCTTGGTAAATTAGTAAGTATTAGGACGAGCAACATTCCTCTAAAGATGGCAGTGTCAGTCTGTCGGTCGGTCGGTATATCATTTTGGTCCAGACTGAAATATCTCGTCAACTGTTGAATGAATGGCCATGACATTTTGGACAGACATTTATGGTACCCAGAGGAAGAATCCTATGATTTTAGTGATCCCCTTACTTTTTCTCTAGCGCCACCAGGCAACCAACAGGTTGGCAGTTGTGGTCTTAACTGAAATGTCTCTCCACCTATTGGATTGCCATCAAATCTGACACTCTTTCACCCTCAGGATGAATTTTGCTTTTTATCTAACACCATCATTAGATCAAAATGTTCTCTACGAGCAATGGCCAACTATGCAGCTGCATTTACTAGATTGCAGTTACAGTGGATGAAGTCGGAAATCAAAGGATGATGCAGAGGCCCTTTTATCCTATTGTCGAACAACCTTAAACTAAGAGCTGGTTTCACTAAAATGTATGAATACTTTAATCCCCCAAAACCTAAAGGGTAATTTCGGTATTTTTCAAGCTAGATCTTATTTTCCCATGCATTTGTGTCAAATGCAGCGGACTAGTATAATCAGGGGACCTCATGTGATTTACAAATTACCCCCCACATCTGTGTATTGTGTGGCACATTTGCACGGAATAAGCAAAGTCTGTATTTTACTCGGATTTACGGAGATTATCCCCCACATATGATGTCAAGACTCTGTCAAAACTTTAATTTATATTGCTAATGCAGCCAATATAACTCTGAATAACAGAGATGCTGATTTGCACAAGACTATAATGGTGCTAAAACAGTCTTGTAAAACACAATTCACAAATGAATACAGAGTGATTTGTATTCGTAAATCTGTGTTGTATCTGTGCCTCTAATTTGTGACTTGTGAAACACAATGCAGAAATGAATGCAGAGTGATTTGTATCCGCAAATGCGTATCTGTGTCTGTGCGTCTAATTTGTAACTTGTATTTCATAATGTGTAAATTAACTTAGTATTTTTCAATGTGAATATATTTGTAAATCTCCTTCTATTTGTGTGGGTACTTTTGAGACTGTTTTTCCACGCCGTTGTTGTCACAACACAATTTGTGTCTCAAGTGACAATCCCAGCACTCTCCAGTAAATGGCGGTAATGCAACACTTATGGATGCCAACCGCTGTTAGACTACATGAAGAAGCATTGTCAAATATTTCAGAGACGGTTGGCAGAAACTACTTGACGTTCCACCGGGTAAGTTGATATTATTAGGACTTTCTCGTCAAATAAATTACATTTATGTTGTCATCATCATTGTTGCAGTGCATTTACAATTTGCTTTATGTTGTTATAGTGGCAGTGAGTTTGCTACAACAGTCTCAAAAGTAACCACACAAATAGAAGGACATTTACAAATATATTCACATTGACAAATATACTAAGTTCATTTATACATTATGAAATACGAGTTACAAATTAGACGCACAGACACAGATACGCATTTGCGGATACAAATCACTCTGCATTCATTTGTGAATTGTGTTTGTGGATAAAAATCACTCTGCATTCATTTGTGAATTGTGTTCGCGGATAAAAATTACTCTGCATTCATTTCGGCATTGTGTTTCACAAGTCACAAATTAGAGGCACAGCTACAACACAGATTTACAAATACAAATCATCATCATTTGTGAATTGTGTTTTACAAGTTGCAAATACTTATGAGACTGTTTTAGCACCATATAATATTATGTGGAAAATGGAATTTTTTACTTGAGATATTACAAACATTGCAGCTTTGCACAGCATTAAGATCAAACATGGCAGATTTACACAGCATTAAGATGGCAGGTGACCTCCGTAATTCTTACAAATTACTGCTCACCAGGTAATTCTGGTCCCGTGCTAATACAGCTTAAAGCTAATAATAATAATGTATACTTTATTAATCCCGCAAGGGGAAATTCCAATGTTTTCACTCTGTTGTTATTACACACATTACACACAGGTCTGAATTACACAAACATGCTCAGTACCTATACATGCACTAATGGAGAGATCTCAGAGTGAGGGAGCTGCCCATGGACAGGCGCTCCGAGCAATTGTAGCGAGCAATTGTAGTGCGTAGTTTCTGTCTCCCCCATGAGGAATTCTAAGTAATGACATCAGAACTGTCAGCGCATCCACATGATGCAAGCCTTCCGTGATCACGCATCGCCCCCACCCCTCCCCCACACAGTTGCTAGTAGCCAAGGAGGACACAGAGGATTAAAAAAACATGATGGACTCTTCAAAAGAGGTAATTATCTTCACTTGAGTTTCTACGCATGAAAGTCACCGGGCGACACAATCTGCTGAACATAGCCATACTGAGAAATACAGAGAGAGTTGTGTGGAGCTGATAGGCTTAATTAGCTTTGTAGCAACTCATTTGGCAATGGCTTGAATACAACGGGCGTTAATTAATATCCAAAAGTTACGCACAAAAGCTTAAAGTGACTAATGTGAACTTTGAAATTGGTCCAGCAAATGTGCACTGTCAATGTCAGTGCATGTTTTGGCCACTGACAGGCTAAGATTGTTATAAGTGTTTATAATAGTATGTTATAAAATGGTGAAGTTTCATTCTGAAATCTTGTGAATTGACTTGCCGGAAGGCGGCGGTGTGGAACCAGGGACTACAGATTACAGTGGTGAGGGAGGACAGAGGAGTTCCAAAGAGTTTGTTGTTTTGGAGTACAGAAAGCATAGCTTTGTGTTGTCTAAAAGTTGTCTTTAAAAGTTTTACACTCCGGTCTATACAGTGCACTAGGCAGTTTTTGCGGGGACTACTGCCAGCCAAAGA